>NC_051048.1:22156089-22406376 GCF_904848185.1 Acanthopagrus latus
CCCGCTACTGACCCGTCAAGACCCACTGCATACCAACGTATACCGGACCAGAACCAAACAGTTTAGTCAGCGAGCATCTTAGTGGCTGAAATACAAGACTTGCAGCGATGCACCAGTAACTTTCCTTCTGTCTGTGACAGCCTCCACTTTAATTTATTTACTGGGAAAACAATAAGTTACTGTCAAAACCAGGTTTCCTTCTTCAGGTGAGGTTCAACCAGGTGACATGGATCAGTGTGACCTTCAGATCAAAATGAGAAACACACTTTTTAATGTTCATAAAGATGTTTGTGTGTGTGTTGGCTGTTTCTCTGTGTGTGTTGTTAACAGGTGATGTGAGGGAGGTTGTTTAGACACACAGGTGTGTTAGAGGCTGTTTCACGTTCTGTCATCACACTTCCTGTCTTTGCTTTGAGGCTCTGCAGACACTCGACTCTCTTCGTAGCAACACATGATTAAAACAGTCACAGGTGAAAGTATGCACACACCTCAGGATTCAAATGTCATCAAACTCAAAAACACTGATGTCTTTTTGGAATTTGTCATAAATGAATGAGCGCACCACATTTACATCAGTGACATCGTGTCTTCATTGGATTAAACAGAACAGTCAGTATGTGGACCAACAACACAAAGCTCATCTGTACAAGTAGTTTCATTATTCACAATAACCACTAAACAGACATGAGACCAAAGAATGTACACAATTTTATTTATATTTATGAATTTGAACTAAAGGACATGTTTGTAAATAATATCTATTGATGAAACCAAAGAATGTTGGAAATGTTGATGAGCTGAGAGGCGACAGAATGCACTGTACAGTTTGTGACGAGACTGTATTTCAATAAATCTCTTTTCTGCAGCTGAAGAGTCGTTCACGTGCCTCCTTTTCTTCTCACTACACACTCTGTAGCATACAGCTGCAGCATGTAGCGACTGGCCAGCTGTCTGATTCATACTCCGACATATATTCACTGTTAGCTCATTTAGCAGAGCAGCTAGCAGTCCAGGGGATTGTTAGTGTTGTTTACTATTTGACCACATTCTCTTGAGGTACAATGAAGCTAGGAGCTAGCTGGTTAGCATGCTAACTTCAGTGGATATCCCTGCAGTAGAATATCAAAACTGTTCATCTTCACTTTGTGTTGATCATTTTACTTCATTTCTTTTAAACTGAAATTCTCACCTGTTGCACCATTCAGGTGGTAACTGCACTGACTTACATTCAGTTTCTGGTGACTTTAAAGGGATAGTTCATGTTTTTTGAAGTGGGGTCATATAAAGTCCATATCTACAGTCGATCTGTTCCCCACAGTAATCACTGATCAGCGCAGCCTCAGTTTGGAGCAGCAGAGAGCCGCTCCAGCCCAGACGCTCAGCTTTGTACTGCAGTGAACAGAGTCCAGAGAAAAAGAGAAACAAACCACCTAAAACAAGGCTCACCTTAAAAAATCTATAACAGTTCAAGTGTACGTTGTAAAATTCACACCACTTTACATCGTCGTCAGACCGCCTTTTCTTTTGGCACTACATTTTCTCAACCGTAGAACCTCTGTATCCCTACGCATGAGCGGTAATGCGTAGGGATACGGAGGTTCTACTGAGGCTGTGCTGATCTGTGATTACCGTAGGGAACAGGCCGACGATATATATGGACTTTATATGACCGCACTTCAAAAAACACCAACTATCCCTTTAACTAGGACCACTACATGCAAACCCAACTACACCTTTATAGTCATAAGCCTTCAATGTGATGAGATACATCGTGGACTTTCTTTTTAGTAACTCTGTGAACACAAACAATGTTCTCAGTGCTGGTGTTCATGTGTAGAAACCCTGGTGATGCTACCAGCAAAGTTTCATGTTGTGTTGAGACTTCTTACTGGTTTAAAAATAGAGATTTTGATGCTATCGTAAAAGAGCCCGTAGCACTCCCATTGAAAATTAGCTTGCCCAAAAACAAAACTACAGTAATCTTAAAAGTGCCTCTTTTGTCATACTTATACTTTTACACGAAGGTTTGACTCATATTCAATCACAAATTAAGCCTTGTCGCTTTTTGGCGCGAGTTTCACTTTAACATCCATGTCTTGATTGCGATATATCAGGCACCCTGTCATGGAGCACCTGTTATTAATATAAACCTCTGTAATGCTGTCAGAAACTGTCACACCCAGTCAACTGTCTCGGTCTCATGATTTTATTCAGGCTGGTTCAGGTCAGTGGGCTGCTGCTGCCGTCAGAAGGTCTCACACTCGGTGTCCTGCGTGGAGCAGACGGCACAGTGGCACTGCAGAGCCACCGGGTAGTGGTACAGAGAGGAGACGTTGGGCCGGCAGCCCGGCAGGCGGGCCGTCATGTGGCGGGTCCGGCTGTACGTGCAGACGCGGTGGTGGCGCTGGATGTACGGCGGGTCGGGCACAGGTTTCTGCAGGGTTCACACAGATGAACACAGGTTAGTCAGCTTCCACTGATCAATATGTCCATGAGGGACCATTAGTCAGGGAGAAACACAGTATGCTGCTTTCAGGAGCCTCTGATGGGAAAACATGTTGATCACATTTAATCACTCCTGACCTTGGAGTAAGAATTTGGGTTCTAGGTTCTGGGTTAGGAGTTAGGAGGTTTAAGAGGTTTAGGAGTTAGGATTTATACTTTTGCTGTAGTTTGACAAAAACCAAAACAAAGTATTGGCTCCAGGTCCGCGTCCTCGCTCTGCCCTGAGGTCTCCACGTCTCACTGTCCTCTGTGGGAGGAAGTGAAATCTGTCCTGACTTCCTGTCATGGTTCTGTATGGCGTGTTTAGATTTTGATAATATTGTGCCCTCGGTGTGTCTCCTCTTTCAGTTTCTCCCTCTCTGTTTTCTCCCCTCGTTACCTCACCTGTCCTCCTCCCTCCTCTCTCTGCTCACCTGTTCCTGATCTCCTCGTCTGTTCTCCCTGCAGACTTCTCCACTCATTTAGTTTTTTCTAGTCTCCTGGTTTTTGTACTTTTCAGCTCGTTAAATAAAGCTTGCCTTCGTGTCCCCTGTCCTGTTCTCCTGTGTGTGTCTGTGTTTTGTCCACATTTAGTTTCCCACATTATTGTAACACCTCCTTCTGTTGAGGAGCACCATGACAGCCCTGAGACCGTCGAGTAAGAAGACTTTGAGTAAAGACGAGGATGTGAACTCCATCATCGAGCCTCTCAGTGTGGTTCAGAACCTTCTCCTCTGAAGCTTTCAGTCTGACTGAGTTCCGACTCTTTAGGTTTGGTTTTCCAATCAGGCAGAGCTGAGATTTATAATCCCAGCAAACTAGACAGAGTTCAGTGAAAGTGCTGCTGGAAGGATGTGAGCTTCAATGACAATGGCAGATGGGTCAGAGCCGAGAATGGGTTGTCGGCCTCCTCGTGGTTTGGGTCGACTCCCGGGTCGTTCATCATTCACTTCATGTTTCACAATCGCAGGATTACACAAGCGTTCAGAAATAGCAGCAGAGGAGACTGGCTGTGTGTGTGTTACCTCCCAGGTGTGACAGCGCCCCCAGCAGGCCTCCGTGGTGATGCGCAGGCCCGTGCAGCCGGGCTTCTGGGCCACGAAGGAGAACTCTCGCACCGCACAGCCTCGGAAACCATGAAGCGTGCTCGTCGTCACGGCGACACACACAATGGCTGCCCCGGCAACCAGGAGGAGGAGGAGAGAGAGGGGCAGATGCATGCTGGGAAAGATGCGAAGCGAAGAAAAGTAAAGAATCAGAGTTTTATTAAAGTGTGACAACTGTTCACTGCTGGGCCTGAACATAACTTTATTCCTTTTAACAACAAAGAATAGACTCAATATTCAGTTCTGGCCTTTCATGTGAAATAAATGATGCGTTAGTGAAGGTTGTGCTGCCAGTATTTAATTATTTATCCAGAGGGAGCAGCTCTCACTGACGATCAGCTCCCTCCAGTGTTCATCAGGGCCTCTGCACTCTATCACTGCCCCACACACAGTGGAACACACAGCACCTCGTGTCAGTGGGAAGAAATGAACTTTCAAACTAAAATAAACACGATTCATTGCTAATCTAAGTGAAAATGGGACATATAGACGTTAGTTTCTCTGTGTTTCGAGAGTCATCTCCTCGATGCTGTTGGAGACATCTGTTTGATTACTTTTAAAGCAAACCACTGGACATGTGTTGAAATAACTGGACTGCAGAGCGGCTCGTCTGAAACACTACACTGAAATAAAAATACTTTGTGCATGAACAGCCTGATGTCGAGAGCTTGAATAAGCCCTGAGACCACACGGTGTTCACAGGCAGCACAGCGGCTCCATGCAGGCTGCAAAGCCTCAGTAAACATGGCGTAAACAGCCTGCCAACATAATCTCTGTCCCTTTACTAGTTTAATGTCTGTTGACAGTCTATTTAAAGCTACATAACTGCTCCTACATCACTGAATGGACGCAGAAGAAAAGCTCCTCTCACCTTTCAGCTGAAGATCCTGCAGAGGTCTGAGCTGCTGGACTCCGGAGCGTCTCTGCCCGACAGCAGCCAGTGAATGGAACCAATCTGCCCTTGTTGTTGTTATTAGAGACCATTAGGGCGGACGGACACTCTGACATCATAGCAATTACAATGAAATACCATTAGAGACCCCAAGCCAGAAATAATGGCGACTCCCTGGAAAATCCTGATGCTTGTCTATGTTTTGTTACCCTCCGGCTGCATCTCCCAGTGTGGTTCACATGCAGACTTCAGCCAGTTCAGACACTCTGTGATGAGACCGCCGCTCACTGTGACCAACAATTAGTAACATGAACAAAGGATGAAACTCTCGGTGAACATCTCAGATCAATCTGTTTCCAATTCAAAAAGTGAGAAACTCCAAATTTTCAAATAAACTGTATCACAAACCAACACTTGATGGATTACAGCTCCAGACAGTTTGAGTCTGCTCCTTGACTTTGACTCCTCGTGTAACAGAATTGGAACAGCTGACAGAATGTAGCTTGCATTTTGAAAATGGTTTGCAGAAGATGTAAAAAAGACATAATTTATAATCACAGCGGAAACTTCATGTCCCTGAAATAAAACTTTTTGTGCTACATCATCACTGTATTAAACTGGTGCGGTTATTTGCGCCTTCAGCAGAGACATTTCTTTCAGCACTGCTTTGGTCTGCTGGAGATATCCAGCTCTTAGCTGCTAAATGCTCCTAGCTAGGTGCTAGCTTTATGCTCTTTGGCGCTCTGCAGGTAGAACATCACCAACACAAAACTATTAGCTTAGAGGCTAAAGGTTCCATTAAGCTATATGTGTCTTTCTGAAGTTAGAGAGACATTTACAGGGACTCTGGGGAACTTACCACTGTTTTGTGCTGGAAGCAACAGTTTACGTTAGCAGACTCAGTTTCTAAGCTAACATTAGCTCTGTGTACCGTTAGGCTCCATTAGTGGAGCAGCTCAATAACAAAGTGATCAATAATATAAAGTGCGACAAATTGTTCCATTGAGCTCCTTTAACATGTGAGTATTGTTGAAGAGACAGCAGACACACACACAAACACACAGACTCAGGAGTGTTTTCTCAAAGTGAAGTTTCATTTTTAGCACATAGTTTTTTCTCCATTCTACACCCCCTGCAACGTTACGTACAGCAGTAAGCCTCTCTACATTCAAACCCCCCACCGCTGTGTTGGTCCCCAAAATATACATCTGTTTCACCATCTGCATCTTCTTAATCTTCTTCTCTAAGGTTTTTCTTCAACACAACAAACACAGACCATTGGGCAGACAGTGCAAATCTAGAAATTCAGTGAAATTGCTACGTAATGCGGTTGTAGGTTTCGGTAACATTATATTCTCATTCTGTTACTGTTGCTCTGACTTATTGCCATTCTATCGTGTCTAACTCTATGTCTTTTCTCCTCCTCTGACTTTTCTTTCTCCTCACCGGCTGCTCTCATCCGGTCCGTTCACACCTCCTCGGGTTTAGAGCCTTTGTTCCACTCGGGCCACGTGACACGCAGAGGAACTGTGGCGGCGAATGAAAGCAGCGCCTGGTGGCTGTGAGGCGAGTCGGAGCTCTCTACCAACACGCTCTCCTCTCACTTCCTGTCCTGGAGCAGCTCGAGAAAGCAGAATATTACTCTTTATCGTTTTAGTTGAGAATCAAGGACAGTGGGCGCTGAGGTTCTATTTTCCCCGAGTAAGCGGACCAACTGACGATAACAATCAAGAGGGTTTGTGAGTAAGCTAGCCAAAACAAAATCATAACGTAAGCTAAGTTTCATGACAGTGAGGTCAAGTTTTGTCTCTTTTCAGGTGTTTTTTGGGATTTTTCTTTTTGCCTGAATCAAAACATTTGGAATCACACCAGGGCAGAGAGCCGGGTGGTGTCTGCAGGTGCAGGTAGTGTCAAGCTACAGTGCGTCCTGAGGCGGCGATGGAGTGCTGCCATGTAAATGTGTGCACACCACTTCTACACTGCAGAGGAATCAAGACAAGAAAAAAATCGTCTTGAAAAACAGAAAAGCACCATGACACGTAGACGAGAGGGGTACATTTCGGGGTTCTCAACCTCGGGGTCGAGGCCCCTGACGGGTCCTCACACAGACCGGACGGTCACGAGGTGATTAAAAGGACAAAGAAAAGAAAATATAACGTCTTTTCTTTCACACAAAAGGTTTTTACTTGTCTGATTCTTTTGTTTGTTTGCTCATTTGTAATTGCGTCCCTACAATCAGATCATGGAGGAGGAAAAACACTCTTTGGCTTTACTGCTCGCAGTTTGGACTAAAGGTTGGGAATCACTAACGATCTGAACGCTTCTAATCTCGTCTCAGACTGAGAGTCTGATCAGTTGTCATGGAGACGGCTCAGGTGTGAAGGTAGATTTCAAACACCTGTAACCACGTCACCGATGGAGACGTGAGATGTAAGCTCTAATTGTAAACCTAATGTTGTATGGCAGCTCTTTCAGGCTGATGGTTTTTGCTCTGAGTGACAAACGTGTTGGATGTTAATGTTTCAAACATTTGGAGAAAAGTAAACTGGAAACAACAACGAGGCGCTGGCTGATTCTGCAGGACTGCAGGTCCAAACAGGTCGACCGTTAAAACCTGGACGTCTGACGCGCTGTGAGATGAAGCTCTGAGGGCCAATCTGAGAGCTGCAGGTCCAATGGATTTCAAACAGTGTTGACTCAGGCATGATTCTGGAGAACTGCTGGTCTGAAGGGTTTCTGAGTGTTTGGTTAGGAAGCAGCCGACAGGTCGCTCTGCGTCTCAAGCATCAAAAAAACAATCAATCAATTTGTTTGGCGATACATTCGGATTCAAACCCTGACGCTCAGGAAGGAGAGAGAGAGAAACAAAGAGAGAGCAGCGTCCTCTCGACCTCCATCGCTCTGTCTGCGCTCATCTCCCGCTCACCGACTCACACCTGGACTCACACACACACACACACCCGCGTGCACACACACACACACACACACAACCTGACCCTTGTCCTCACCTAAGGTTACATTTCCTGATCAAATAGAAAATAAATAGCATCAGTATCAGTTTTCCACAAAATGAACAATATCGTACAAAAACCAAGAAAAAAAAAAAACATAATTACAAAGCAGAAAATTTTCATCAAATCAATGTACACAGAAAAGTACCGTTAAGACAATGTGAATATCGAGGACACGACAGGAGTAAAAACAAGAGTGGGGGGTAAACATCTGAGTGCGACACCCACTTCCTGTTTAATCCCCTAAAACACACAGATTATCCTGAAAGAATGAAAATATTGCTAAAATAATTTTTTTCTGTTTTTTCCCCCTCTCCATCCCATCGCTCATCAATCGTCATGATCAGACAAGAATAAACACGCTATCATCGTCACGGTCGCCGTCTGAGCCGCGTCGGGTCTGCCGAGCCTCGAGGAACAGACGCTCCGGGTTCAGAATCCGACTGGATCACCGGGTTTTTCTTTTGCTCTGAAACGCTTGTGGTGCGCTTTTTTTTTATCCTCCAGTGACCTCAGTGTCGGGTGGAGTTAAGACTTTAAATTTTAAATTTAGAGTAAAGTTTTAAAACTTTAAATAATAATCATTGTGTGCTGTAACATGTAAATGAAACGCACCCTGTGGAGTTTCTCTATAGAGCGATATTATAATTATTATAATTATAATTATATATAATATTTAAATCCTCACTGTGTTTGTGTAACACATGAGGCTGCATGCTGTTCCACTGGTCACCTGCTGGTGGCAGTGATGTGCAAACAAATGTAACAATATGCCAACAAAGGCAGGGTAGAAGAAGAATAAGAGTAAACATGGATGTAAACTAGTTTATGTTTTTTCAACTGGCTGTGAAATTATTTAATGAGGACAGAGATGCACTCAGACATCAGTCCGGCCTCCAGGACACTCAGGTGATTCTGCTGAGTGACTGCATGTAAACACACCTGGTTCCTCCACAGGGCACCTGTACCTCCACCTGCAGCTGCACCTCCCAACACACACACAGACGGGCTTTAAACGTGGAATGTTTGGGGGATTCTGTGAGATCCACCCCGCATCACAAACAGCCGAACGTTCAAAAGAAAAGAAAAACAGCCGGCGCTGATCCAGTTCATCCCTCTTTAACCTCTCTAAGGTCTGCTGAAGGGGAACGCCGCTGAGGTTCTGCTCACATTATGGCCTCGGACTGTTGACATGTGGTGTGAGTACAGAACTGGAGCTGGCTTTCCCCTTCATGGTATCTGCTACACTAGTGTTTCTCCCATAATACACTACAGAAATATCCAGAGACATATGTATATATATAAAAACATCATCATCATCATCATCATCAGTAGTACTTAGAGTAGAGTAGAGTAGTAGTAGTAGAGTAACAAGTAAGAAGAAGGAACAGTATTGTACTTTATATCATTATCATCATCTTCATCAGTGGTTGTTTCACCTTTAAGGGACTTTAGGCTCGTACTTTGGTGGAACCCAACAGAATGGGAGAGGGGTTAGCACCAGAACCAGAACCTGTGTGTGTGTGTGTGTGTGTGTGTGTGTGTGTGTGTGTGTGTGTGTGTGTGTGTATGTGTGTGCGTGGGTGCATGTGTGTGACAGAAAGAAACTGAATTATCTCGGTGCATCAATCGATTGTTGGTGTTTGTGTGGGGCTGGATACACTTTCCTTTTCTAACTGTCTTCTCATATTTACAGTAAATATGTACCTGCGTCTGTGTGTGTGTGTGTGTGTGTGTGTGTGTGTGCGTGTGTGTTTGTGTGTGTGTGTGTGCGTGTGCGTGTGTGTTTGTGTGTGTGCGTGTGTCTGGTCTGTGCGGCAATAGTTTTGGGACATTTGTGTGAAATTGCTTCTTTTGTTTCTGAATGCATTGTGCTATCCACGCATGAAATAAGCATCTCTGACCAAAAGATAAATAGGAGGCCATGTACAGACTCCAACTCTGGTTGGATAAATATCAGGACAGGTGAGACGCGTGTTGGACTCGGTTAGTGTTGCACCAAAAGAGACTTTTCATCTCTTATTTTGAGGCTGATTTAAAGCAGGCCAACCACAGTTTTAGGTACTGACCTGCAGTTTAATAAACCAGCCGTGGATTAAAATGACAGTCAGCACTTTTGGACAGTATTCATCTTCTGATCTGCATCATGATGTGTGTACAGCCAAAGGTGAACCAGTTTCACACAACTCTGTCAGTAGAAAGGTACGGTCTTTACCTGGGATCACTGAGATCGAAGGCTTTTCACAAAAAGCCACTCCCTCCATGATGCAAGATAAAAACCACAGTTGGTTTGTTTGGTACCTTTTCTGTCTGAGCTCTCCCAACACTCTCACCATCACCCTCGAGTCTTCTCCTGTCCCCCAACCCCCCCGCGTTAGCAACATGTGTGGAGCAGCACCTAGGTGGCGCTCTCTCCTCCTCCAGAGGAGGAAGAAGAGGCCCCGCTGGGCTTGGGCTCGGGCTGGTCGGAGTGAGCCGTCTGTGGGGACGAAGGGGTGGGCGGGTCCCCTCTCTCGCCTCGCTCCTGGAGGTTGCGCTGGTTCCTGGCGGCCTCAGTGAGCATCTGCATCCGGCGCTCCTGGTGCTCCTCCAGGCCTCGCCAGAGCTCTGTGCGCTCCCTCTCTCGCTTCATCTCCCTGGAGAGGCATATATTATTATATGATAACATATCATGTGATATGATATATACCTTCAGCAAAACTTTGGAACTACTCCTTTAAGTTTTGTTTCCCGACAGGCTCCTCTATCTTGAGTTGGAGGCAGAATAATGAATAAGTGGATCATGATGCGACCCGTGTTCAAGCGATGAGCTAAGCGATACGTCCTCACCATGAGAAATATAATGTGATGGATAATGGAACGAAGCCCGTCTAACATGACGTTAGGCTCTCGAGTTTCTTTGTGTTGTCGCTGTCGTATCCAGTGACACAAACACAAAGACGCTGAGTCATACTCACTTCTGTTTCTCCACTTTGTAGGAGGCAGTGAGGTCATCAAACAACTTGCTGTTCATCTCCATGAAGGTCTTCAGCACGTTGTAGATCAGAGACACGATGGTCCTGTGGGCGGAACCAGAAGATAATGAATCTGACGGGTCATCAGTCACAAGGGATTATGGGTCATGAGATTGAGGCTAAAGGAAAAGCCCGGCCCAATGGCAACCGTGTGTTGGCTAAATAATAACACGTGGGCCCGTCTGTGTGTCGTTGGTGGGTTATTAGCTCTAATGCTAATGTTTTGCATCCAGTTAGTGGATGGGAGGCTTCTACATCTATCTCAGTGTTCAGGGTCATGAAGAGCTTGTGACCACTGAAGCTGAATCTTCTTTATTATCAGCAACAAAGTACACTGAAGCTGAATCTTCTTTATTATCAGCAACAAAGTACACTGAGGCTGAATCTTCTTTATTATCAGCAACAAAGTACACTGAGGCTGAATTCTGAGATCCTTGTTTCCATTTCATGCTACTCACGTGACAACATGTATTCAACTGCTGTAGCGGGAAACTGTAATGATTTTATATGATCAGCTATAAGAACAGAAATAGGTTTTAATTAGCAACTTAACATAATTCCACAGTATGATAATAAGTATAATATTTATAGTAATGTAACACTGAGTGGTTGGCATGGTCCATGTGCGGTCCAGCGCAGGACGGCTCTACAGCAGGTGACTAAACCGGCCCAGAACATCAGTGATACCGTCTACAGAGCTGAAGTGAAGTGAGAAGGGTCCAACGAAACCAGAAGACAACACCAACCCAGACACAGTCCGGTACAGAAGTATCTGCTGCACTCTGTGCTACAGTATGTCTGGTTCTGTCTGTGGTTCTGTCTGTGGTTCTGTTGTCTGTAGGGACTTGAGCTCAGTTTCATTTTGTAACCCTGGTGTAGGAAAATGGTGGATAAACGACCCGTGAGATGAACCATGGTGGATAGTGAGAACTTTTGCTGTTGATGCTTCACCACTTTTATTTAGGTAGAATTTAGATTACAGGACTTTCACTTAAATCTGTTACTTTTCCTTCCATGGCTGAGTAATAACACCATGCTGTTCTGAGGATACTGTACATGAGCAATGGGATGGGAACTGAGTCCTGGCTCCGGTTGAGGACAGGCTCCACATCATCCAATCCAATGTAATTGTAATCCTGTGATCTTATCGATTCCTTTAATCGATGCTGGCATGTTTTAAGGTCAAACTCATGAGTCTACACCACCGGAACACTTCAACAAGAAGGCGTCCTGGCAGAGACGAGGAACGCTCCGAGGCGTGGCAACTTTTTATCAAGAGAGATGACGACAGTGCTCGCTGTTGCGTCTGTGAAGTGACTGTTTCTACACAACAAGAGCTTATTGTTGTTAATCTGACCCGCGTGCCGCTGCCTCATTACCAACAGCATGTTCAGTACTGAAGCTGAATATAATGTTATAACAACACTGAGACACGCAGACACAGCTGACGGTTTCTCTGATGTAGAAAACCTGAAGGAAGAAGACAAACTAGGAGAGTCTGTGACAGAGCTGGAGGCTCCACCAAGACTCTGATATAGTGTGTGTGTGTGCGCGTGTGTGTGTGTCTGTGTGTGTGTGTGTGTGTGTGTGTGTGTGTGTGTGTGTGTGTGTGTGTGTGTGCGCGTGTGTGTGTGTGTGTGTGTGTGTGACACTGACTGGTTCCAGTGCTCCTTGGAGACTCTGTACAGGGTGGCGAACACCAGCGGCAGGATGACTTGACAGTTCTCCTCGATCAGACTGAGGATGTACTCGTTGTTCCAGAAGTAAAGAGCTCGCTCAGCTACCTGAAACACACACACAGAAGTCCGACTGATGTCTGTTGCACAGATTATCAAGTCACTGAGTGTGTCTCCAATCTTCTTGTGATTAAAGTTACTGTCATCAGGCTTATTACTCCCCAACATGTTTGTTTTAACAGAAAGTGAGGGTTGATTCTCTCCTCATGTCTTTGGACAGTCACTCTGAATGAAACCAGTGTCAGTGTTTACCTGGAAGTGAGGGCTGGTGTTTACCTGGAAGTGAGGGCTGGTGTTTACCTGGAAGTGAGGGCTGGAGATGCAGGCTGCGATCTGTTTGAAGAGCGGCTCCTGCACTCGGATGAACTGAGATGGCTCGATTACATCCAGGATCTCCTCGATCTCTCCCAGGAACATCACCTGAAGACCCACGCACACACACAGGTGCATGATGGATAAATAAAGGAGGGAAAAGACATTCACATGATTCACAGTGAAGGATAATTAATACAGACGTCCTGCAGGGACGCCAGATATTAAAGTAATCACAGAGTCACATGAGACGGTTTCAGAAGTGACTAATGAGAGCAGCTGAGAGCGTCACTGTCGTTGTGTCTCACCTCTTTCTGCGTGCAGGTTTTGGGCCAGTACTTGAGCAGCCCTCTGATGATCTGCAGACACAATGTGAAGCACGTTATGTGAAGAACCACTGCAGCCATTAGCTCAGCAGGGAAGCTGGCTGCCGTCCACCTGTGCCATCTCCATTAACTCACTCTGGCTCCTGCATTAAGAAACCTGCCCTTCACTTTGTACTGAGTCTCGGTTTTTCTGCATTCATGTCAGTGAGTGAAGAAGTAGACTACAGCAAACACTCTAATTAGTTTGCACGACCAATTGGCAAACGAGTAAGAGGATTTGGTCTCCACAGACTCCTCAGGGTCACATCTGACTCGGCTAGATGCTCCACGACGCTCACCAGCTATTTGGTGACTGTCTGCGTGTCGCTGGATGCTCAGCAGGTCGTGCACAGCAGGTTCATCTGAGCTTTGTTGCTTCTAACATCAATCTGCTGCTTCAAGAAGGTGAATCAAGACATTAAAGTTACAGGTAATTAAACCAATGAGCTGACAGACTCTAAAAAGCAGAGCGGAACTAGAAATATCAGAATACTGCTGCTGTCAGCAGGTGAGGAGGTGAGATCAGTAGAGAAACGACATGCAGGTATGAACTTACATATTCAGTCACTGTAGCATCTTTCTCCATAAACTGCACCACACAGTAGGCCAGCTGTGGGGACGAGGAGACGAGGTTAACACACATGTCTCACACACACACACACACACACACACACACACACACACACACACACACACACACACACACACACACAAGCGTTCCCTGAAGCTGTCAAGGAGACAAGAGGGATCTTAGCACTTATCCCTCTGGATTACAATCTGCTGAAGATCGGAAAGACACGTTTTCCAAGGGGAGATGAGTGTGTGTGTGTGTGTGTGTATGTGTGTGTATGCGTGTGTGTGTGTGTGTGTGTGTATGTGTGTCTCGTGTGTGTGTGTGTCTCTCGTGTGTGTATGTGTACTTCTACATCAGCTCTTCTCTTATATGTTCTGCAATCGTTTCCCATCATGCTGCAAGTACGTGTGTGTGTGTGTGTACGTGTGCATGTGTACGTGTGCGTGTGCATGTGTGTGTTTTGCGGTTGCCCCCCTCCACCCGGCCGGTTGCCGTGGCGAGGGGGCACCGTGGCGACAGAGACTCTGTGTTTACTTCGGAAGGAGTGATGTCACACATGAAGTCCCTGAAGGGCGATGTGAGATAGAGCTGAGACCTCTCTTCTCTCTGTCCTCCTCTGTCCTCCTCCTCTCTGTCCTCCTCCTCTCTGTCCTCCTCTGTCCTCCTCCTCTCTGTCCTCCTCCTCTCTGTCCTCCTCTGTCCTCCTCCTCTCTGTCCTCCTCCTCTCTATCCTCCTCTGTCCTCCTCCTCTCTGTCGTCCTCCTCTCTATCCTCCTCTGTCCTCCTCCTCTCTGTCCTCCCCTCTGTCCTCCTCTGTCCTCCTCCTCTCTGTCCTCCTCCTCTCTATCCTCCTCTGTCCTCCTCCTCTCTGTCCTCCTCCTCTCTATCCTCCTCTGTCCTCCTCCTCTCTGTCCTCCCCTCTGTCCTCCTCCTCTCTGTCCTCCTCTGTCCTCCTCCTCTCTGTCCTCCCCTCTGTCCTCCTCCTCTCTGTCCTCCTCTGTCCTCCTCTGTCCTCCTCCTCTCTGTCCTCCTCCTCTCTATCCTCCTCTCTGTCCTCCCCTCTGTCCTCCTCTGTCCTCCTCCTCTCTGTCCTCCTCTGTCCTCCTCCCCTCTGTCCTCCTCCTCTCTATCCTCCTCTGTCCTCCTCCTCTCTGTCCTCCTCTGTCCTCCTCCTCTCTGTCCTCCTCCTCTCTATCCTCCTCTGTCCTCCTCCTCTCTGTCCTCCCCTCTGTCCTCCTCCTCTCTGTCCTCCTCTGTCCTCCTCCTCTCTGTCCTCCTCTGTCCTCCTCCTCTCTGTCCTCCTCCTCTCTGTCCTCCTCTGTCCTCCTCTCTGTCCTCCTCTGTCCTCCTCCTCTCTGTCCTCCTCTGTCGTCCTCCTCTCTGTCCTCCTCCTCTCTGTCCTCCTCTGTCCTCCTCCTCTCTGTCCTCCTCTGTCCTCCTCTCTGTCCCCCCCTCTGTCCTCCTCTCTCTTCCTCCTCTGTGCTCCCCTCTGTCCTCCTCTGTCCTCCTCCTCTCTGTCCTCCTCTGTCCTCCTCCTCTCTGTCCTCCTCTGTCCTCCTCCCCTCTGTCCTCCTCCTCTCTATCCTCCTCTGTCCTCCTCCTCTCTGTCCTCCTCCTCTCTATCCTCCTCTGTCCTCCTCCTCTCTGTCCTCCTCCTCTCTATCCTCCTCTGTCCTCCTCCTCTCTGTCCTCCCCTCTGTCCTCCTCCTCTCTGTCCTCCTCTGTCCTCCTCCTCTCTGTCCTCCTCTGTCCTCCTCCTCTCTGTCCTCCTCCTATCTGTCCTCCTCTGTCCTCCTCCTCTCTGTCCTCCTCTGTCCTCCTCTCTGTCCTCCTCTGTCCTCCTCCTCTCTGTCCTCCTCTGTCGTCCTCCTCTCTGTCCTCCTCCTCTCTGTCCTCCTCTGTCCTCCTCCTCTCTGTCCTCCTCTGTCCTCCTCTCTGTCCCCCCCTCTGTCCTCCTCCTCTCTATCCTCCTCTGTCCTCCCCTCTGTCCTCCTCTGTCCTCCTCCTCTCTGTCCTCCTCTGTCCTCCTCCTCTGTCCTCCTCCTCTGTGTCCTCCCCTCTGTCCTCCTCCTCTCTGTCCTCCTCTGTCCTCCTCCTCTGTCCTCCTCCTCTGTGTCCTCCTCTCTGTCCTCCTCTGTCCTCCCCCTCTCTGTCCTCCTCTGTCCTCCTCCTCTCTGTCCTCCTCTGTCCTCCTCCTCTCTGTTCTCCTCTGTCCTCCTCCTCTGTCCTCCTCCTCTCTATCCTCCTCTGTCCTCCTCCTCTCTGTCCTCCTCTGTCCTCCTCCTCTGTCCTCCTCCTCTCTGTCCTCCTCTCTGTCCTCCTCCTCTGTCCTCCTCCTCTCTGTCCTCCTCCTCTGTCCTCCTCCTCTCTGTCCTCCTCTGTCCTCCTCCTCTGTCCTCCTCCTCTCTATCCTCCTCTGTCCTCCTCCTCTCTGTCCTCCTCTGTCCTCCTCTCTGTCCTCCTCTGTCCTCCTCCCCTCTGTCCTCCTCTGTCCTCCTCCTCTCTGTCCTCCTCTGTCCTCCCCTCTGTCCTCCTCTGTCCTCCTCTCTGTCCTCCTCTTTCCTCCTCCTCTCTGTCCTCCTCCTTCCTGTCCTCCTCCTCTGTCCTCCTCCTCTGTCCTCCTCCTCTCTGTCCTCCTCTGTCCTCCTCCTCTGTCCTCCTCCTCTCTATCCTCCTCTGTCCTCCTCCTCTCTGTCCTCCTCTGTCCTCCTCCCCTCTGTCCTCCTCTGTCCTCCTCCCCTCTATCCTCCTCTGTCCTCCTCTCTGTCCTCCTCTTTCCTCCTCCTCTCTGTCCTCCTCCTTCCTGTCCTCCTCCTCTGTCCTCCTCCTCTCTGTCCTCCTCTCTATCCTCCTCTGTCCTCCCCCTCTCTGTCCTCCTCTGTCCTCCTCCTCTCTGTCCTCCTCCTCTGTCCTCCTCTCTGTCCTCCTCCTCTCTGTCCTCCTCTCTGTCCTCCTCCCCTCTGTCCTCCTCTGTCCTCCTCCTCTGTCCTCCTCTCTGTCCTCCTCTGTCCTCCTCCTCTCTGTCCTCCTCCTCTCTGTCCTCCTCTGTCCTCCTCCTCTCTGTCCTCCCCTCTGTCCTCCTCTCTGTCCACTTCATGACTATTAGTGCAGGTTGATGGCGGCAGATATCAGACTGTGTACTGTCATACTGTTGATGGCTGTTCTCTAACTGGACAATCACTTTTTACTCTTTGGTCTCTTTGTCGTCTCTCTCGTTCTCTCGCTCCGACCCGTCCGACCCGTCCAACCCGTCCGACCCGTCCAAAGCGTGGATCTATTGTCTGTCTGTTTCACATCTTCCACAGCTTTGATCTCTTTCTCCCATCTAATCTGTTTTCCTCCTTCTGCACTCCCCTGTTCGTCCTCTCCTCCTGCTCCGTCCCTCACCTGCCTGTCCTTCACCACAACATGGATACACAAAGCAGCGACGTGAAGCTTGGATAAAAAGAAAAGCTGGAAAAAGAGGAGGATTAAATGAAGGTGATGATCAGACAAACCATTTGGAGTATTAGCAGCACATGAGAGCACCTGTCCGGGTCAGGACGGGCTCTGTGGGCGCAGCAGGCCGTTGTTAGGTTTAGGATTATAGACACTGTCTCTTTTTCAGGCTGAGATTGTCCCAGTACTGATCCGTGGAGGTGACGTGAGGGTCTGTTCTGGGATCATTCTGGTTGTTGCCTTTAACATCGTCATGACCTGCACATGATGCTCTTCTTCTGACACGGTCACATAGAGCTGTTTTTTTAGCCCTCAGTAGTTGGAGACGTCTGTCCCTTTACAGCTTGTGTTATTTAATGATGAACGTTGTTAAAGGAGCACTACGTAGTTTTAATCAGGAGCGACAGTTCATTTTTCTCCACTGACTGATGTTTTAATGCTTAAACATACTAAATTAATAAACTCTTTGTTTTCATGACTGAATGAACTGAATACAGGACGACACAGTTACATACTGTTGTCCTTTGTTTACATGTGGCGGACCCTGCCAGTGTTCTGGGGACCTTGTTTTCCCCCGAGAGCAGTTTGTTTATTCAGTTAATGAAAAGATAAATCTTTCTGAGATTGCATTATTACCTCAGCAGTATTGTAGATATTATCACAAGTTAAGTTTGTAGACGGGGCAAAGCAACTCTCCCATGGAGAGTTAAAGCTAGTTAGCTTAGCATGCTACTGTTATGAGTTATTCCCACTAGAAGTCACTTTCTGCTGATGTTATTCCAGCACCTGCTGAGTGGCACACAGCAGATGACCAGCTCCACCAGCTGACATCAGACTCCCAGAGCTCCAAGCAGCGAGTCGTCCTGTGACCTCAGCAGTCCTGCAGCAGCACGTTCACGTCTCCGACGGGACTCTGCAGCAGCTCACAGCTAACACGTTACCCACCAGTGTGCTGCTGGAACTGAGCTGAGATCAGGAGCTATTTCAGTGTTCGCCCACTCACATACTGCACAAATCACACTATGGGCGTCAGTCTGCACAGAAACCGCATCGCAGCAGAAATAAGATCAAACTCTCAGTTCATAAAGATGAGAGTCTGATTCCAACATATAAACACTACATTCTGACTGGATGCATCACCACATTACATCACATCCTGTTAACTCAGAAACGTGAGAGTAACATGAGAAATCTCTTTACAGACTTCAGGAAGATTCAAATGTACTTCACAGTGTGTAGAAACCTTTAAGATGAGCACAAGGTGCTGGTTTCATATCATGATATCATGTTTGGGTATTCTGATCCAGAACTGGGTCACTCCCTCCTTCACAGCCACACCTACTGAGCACAGAACCGCCGTCCACCAGCACCGTGTCCCCCCCGACCCCGTCAGCCTGAGTGTGTGCTGGAGTGTGTGAATTATGGATGTGTGTGAACCGACGGGGAGGAGAAATGTAGGGCGCACACACACACACACACACACACACACACACACACACACACACACACGTCAGACCACTTTGTGGAGAACAAACTGTACCTTCTGCATAATCAAATAATGTGTGACACAAATAAAAAGCACAGATACAAACACACAACAGACCGGCTGCCAAGTATTATGATAACACACACACACACACACACACACACACACACACACACACACACTCTCTCTGTGATTCAAAGGTGAGAGCTCTCTGCAGTCTATCTGTGACTCAGCTGTGCATCCTAGTGGCGACAGGACTCATTGCAGACACATGAGAATTCAAATGTTGCTGTTTGAGGGGAGGAGGACCCGACACTCTTCTTCATGGGTTCTGTTCTCTCTTCTTCATGGGTTTTGTTCTTGTATGTGAATATATTCAAGTCAAATCTACGTACACACAACTTACTGTTGGATGAAACTCAAGAAACCAACAAACGTTTGACTGACTGATGGTTGATGATATAATATGATCACAGCCAGTTCTACTATAAAGTCTAACCTCAGTCAGAAGCAAAGCTGCACACTCAGTGGTTTCATTTAATAGTGTTTGTTTAGCAGATCTCAGTGGATTAGCCTGGAAACATGCAGAGGTTTGTTTTGTCCAGAACCAGTTTCAGTGTTCAGAAAACAGCCGTGAGGTTCAGCAGACAGTCAGATAATCAGCTGAGCTGCTGTGTTACATACAGACGGCCACAGTCATCACACAGACATGGTCACATGGTCACTGACCTGTGCGTGGAAGATAGAGAGGGACTTCGCCGTGTGGAGTGGGATGAGAACCCGGACCAGGAACTGCTTGTGTTCAGCCTTCAGGGGCAGAGCGAAGCCGTTGATGATGCTGAGAGGAGAAGAAGAGTGACATGTCAACACTTTCACTCTGTGGGTTAAAACAGCCTGTTACTTATTGTTTTCTTGTTTATCAATTAGTCTTTTAAAATGTGATCCAATGTAAGAAATGCTCATTTCAGAAACCTCAACAATACATCACAATCTGTTTAACACCAACAAAGTCCCCTTCTCAGATTTATGTCATGCGGACTCTTAAAACAAACAGCTTGTGGATTTCTACACTTCCACCATTACAACACACTCGTACATTAAAGATGTTGTATTATTTACAGAACAGTTGGACAGTTTGTCCAGTCAGCACAGACTCTCCTGCATCCCTCACTGGTTTGTTCTCATACACAGAAGTGCTGGTCAGTCAGAGTGGAAAATTAAACGCTGCGACCACAAATTTGCCTGAAAACTGTCGACATCTTAACGATCTGAAATCACCAACAGTCCAGCTGACAGACTGCAGAGAAGCTGGAGGATGTGGACGTCTGGACACATGACAGCTGGTCATCAGAATGGTTCTACATGTATCTGACCCGCTGCTTCACCACTACATCAGGTGTTACAGGTGTTATAGACCATCATCCTCTCTGTCTCCTCAGGAGGAAGCAGCATCAGTCTTTACTCTCACAGGTCCACGTCACACACTGCTCTCCAACATCACATCTGTGTCTGTCTGTCTGTCTGTCTGCCTGCCTGCCTGCCTGTCTGTCTGTCTGTCTGTCTGTCTGTCTGTCTGTCTGCCTGCCTGCCTGCCTGCCTGCCTGTCTGTCTGTCTGTCTGTCTGTCTGTCTGTCTGTCTGCCTTCATGGTCTAAAAGCATCTTTGTTTAAAAGAACATTCCTTCAGCGATGTCTCCCTCCTGCTGCTCCTCTAATCTTTCTCTCCTCTTCCTTGTCACCTCTCCGTCTTCTTCCTCTCTCTCTCTCTCTCTCTCTGTACAACACATCCTCCCTCGCCCATCCCTCTCTATCCGTCGCTATGTGTGGGAGGAGCTATAAATACCTCTGTTACCACCAACATGAATACAAACCTCTCTCTCCTCTCCTGCTCTCCCTCCTCCTTCCTCCACTTCTGACTCACTGTTCACTCGCTCATCCCCCCTCCATTCATCCCTCCTTTCTTCTCACCTTGGCTTCATCCTCCGCTGTATCTTCTGCTCGCTGTTCTCTACGTTAGCCCACAGTTCTCACACCTCACAAGTCATCATCCACTTCTGATTTCAGGTGATACAGTGGTGACTGGTTCGAGGACGGTTTAAATATCATGTGAGGCTCTTTGTCCTTTATGTTGGGAAAATAGCCTGGTCTCTGTAATCCTCTCTGAATCTGTCTGAATCAGACCTCATTTGAACTCTTTTTACTTTCCTCTATGTTTAACATCAATACAGATTATTTAAAGTGAAATGACGTGAGACAGAGACGGAGGGCACGAGCTGGGTTCCAGAGTCTTTGAGAAAAATGAATATTTATTGACTCTGCTGCTGAGTAGTTTGTTTGCTGTTCTCATCTTCCATCTTCTCTTGTTTGTTCTCTTTCTCCCTCCATCTCCAGTTACGTCTCCATCTGACAACACGGTTATATCTGTTCATCTAACAGAAGTAGGCTCTGTTAATGTTAGCAGTGTTAGTGCAGTAGTACAGAGTGATAAAGCTCGGCAGTGTCTCCTCCTTACATGGGGAACACATTTATTCACTTAGAAACTATAACTGCACTTATTATATCGGTTAGCAGGACAACTAGCCACCTAACAAGCTACCTTGTAAAGTAGCATTAGCTTGGTATATCACGCAGTGTTGACGTGAACAGCAGAAGCTCGTAAAATGTGGCTCAGGTAAAACACACTGAGATTAGCACAAGACTAGCCGACAGGAGCTGGCTAACACTGTTAACACTTCACTTCAATGCTAAGTTGGCTAATAACCCTGCTGGAAAAAACAGCATAGACCAGCACCAAAACACAACATATGCTGGTCTTGCTGGTGACTGGTCTAGGATCAGTTTAGGTCCCTTCCTCCGGTCTCTAACTGAAGCTAAGCTAGCCACACCCTGACTCCAGCTCAGTGATATTACATTACATTGATCTTTTCCTTTCTTATCTCTTAAGTGTGTCTAGCAACATGTCGAACATGTTGAACTGTACAAAGAATAGAAATGAGATAATATCTTGTTTGTCTCTCTCCCTTTTCTCTGCATCACTGTCATCTCTCCATTCTTCTTCCCATTGATTTGTGTTGGAGCAGCAGAGAGCAGGACATGTTTGTTTATCAGTTTGGCTTCCTTCCTTGCTCTCTTCATTTCCATCTTCCTCATATTTCACTCACTGGGCCTCAGAGACAAAACAACAAACTGCACAAACCTCTGAATCATTTCTCATTACGTCCTTGTTTCTCCCACCATTACTGATCCTCTCTCTGCCTGTTAACTCATGTCTCTTTACTTGCAGCTGTGTTCGCCTGATAAGAAAGACGGAGCGATAAATGCAAAATAAATTCATATTGTTTTGAGTGTTGAGTGATGGCAGTAGTGGTTACGCTTTGTTGCAACTGTTCGTGGTCGCTTAATTCGATGGGCTGCCAGCTGTCTTGTCAATTGGAACAGCTGGCCGAGTACAGTGTGTGGATATGTAAGTGTGCGATTGTGTGTGTGTGTCAGGCCATGATGTACTACAAAGTGTGTTTGCTCCAAAGTGTCTCAGCCTGATTGTGGATACAAACCTGCCGAGGATTTCCAGAAGCTCCGCGACTCCGTTGAAGTGCTCAGTTTCATAGATGAACCTGCCGATCAGATGAAACACACAACTTGTAATGATTTCAGCAGGTTTAATAGTGAGACAGTAACTAAAAACAGTCAAACATATTCTGTTAACTTCCCGTAAAATGACCCATACATCAGATGCCCTGCAGCCTGGTAGTGGATCAGTATTGTAGTGTACCACGTCTGAAACACACCTCTGAGATGGTATCACGAGAGAGAGGAACGGTGTGCGGTAAAGCAGATTTATGCTCATTCTGTATCTTTTAGCTGTCAAAACACTGAAACAGAGTGTGTTGCAGCTCTGCGGCTCTACTGAGCCTGAATTATAATGCAAACACAACAATTCAGCTGCGTATGTAAAAGAGAAGATGAAACATGACTGTGTCACTGCACTCTCGTTAGTCAGAGCTGCTAAACAATCATGTGAGGAGATTGGTGTCACTACACAACGATTCATCAGCTCTCAGGATGGACGCAGGAGGCTGATCACTGAGTGTTGTGTCATGTTTGTGTACTTGTGTTTGTGTACTTGTGCCTGTTTGTTTGTTTGTGGAGGAATAAAATCTCCAGCTGAGTCACAAAATTGTAGCTGGAACATTTTGTGCTTCTCCAAAAATGCTGAAAAGTCTCTTAAACCATGACACCAGTTGTCACATAACAGCGCTGCTTGTGTCCCTCTCTGTCCTCTGTGCTGTTGTGTGTGCTCTGCTCACATCACATCCAACAGCCGTAGTTACAAGCAGCTATGTGGGAAAACTACTAATGTCAACCTGCCGGGTCGGCTCAGAGTCACAGAACTACACAAGTATCAACATGTGTGCGATGAATTTGTAGCCCAGAAGTCAGAACCAAGTCAGCTACATACGGAGAACAATACAGTACCAACAGCTGATTCTGGACTGGGCTAACCAGCTAATAGCAGCTGCAGTTAGCAGCAGTCAGCGGTTTGTTTGAGTGTAAAGTCAACTGATGGCCAATTCTTACATACTGCAGCTTTAAAGTATCACTCCAAATATAAAACACACACAAAGAAATAGCTTTAATTTCCTTCTGTCTGGTCGGACCACAGAACATGTGCGTGCCCTCGACAGCAGTAAACATGCATCCTGCCTTCTTGTTTAAGGTTGCGACAACACAAATGTTCCTGTGTTGTAAAAATCATGTTCATTTGTTCCAAGCTGAAAACTAAATGCTCTGCAGAGGCCATCAACACAGCTGTTCTCCATGCTGAGGGTCTTTGTTGGCTAATGTTTGATTTATGGATGTTGGAATGCTATAAATACCCTTCAGACATTGCAGTGCGCTGGATCGGTGAGAAGCAGCGTGTACCTGAGGAAGATGTTGTTGATCTGTTTGCGGATGTAGGCTCTGAGGCCCAGTAGTTTTCCATAGACACGGTGCAGGATGGTCTTTAGGTACTCCCTCTCCCTGGGGTCCTCGCTGTCGAACAGCTCCAGGAGCTGAGCACACACACACACACACACACACACACACACACACACGATAATTACACACAGGAATAGAGCAGGCATCAGGTTAACCCTCTCAATCCTGCACACTAGTCCAATATCATTAAAACAGGTTCTGGTGTATTTTCCGGCAGGATGTTTCAAAGTGGAGCTTCATACATTTGTACCTTTAGATCTTTTAGGATTTGAGAAACATCTTGAAGGGCTCTGTGTAACTTTCTGTACAGTCTACACGTATGAATCACTTTTCTATGAGAGCAGACATGACTTCCCTTCTCTCTCAGTGGCTGGCACAAGCCTGTGGATAACTTGTTTAATGAACTGTGGATTGTTTGAGAAGGAAGAGGTTGGATTTTTTTTGTTTCTGTGATGGTCCAGAAGATGTGTTGTGGAGTGCCTCAGTGCATCTCCGCTACGCTAACAGAGAGCAACCGTAGCTAATGTTGGTTTAGAAGAGTCCAGCCCGACAGAGAAGTTCTAAAGAACCACTTGAATCTGACAAGATGCATCTTTGGAGAAGAGACAGAAAGAGAGAACTACCTGCAGGACAAACTTCTGGTCCACGTAGCGTTTAGCCATGGAGGGCTGGAAGTCCGGGCTCTCCAGGAAACGGAGAAAGAACTCGTACACCAGCTGACAGAGACGCAAACAGAAAGTAATTAGACGTCATTTATTATCTGTGTTTTTGTGCTAACTACTATTCAGCTAAAGACAGCAGTCGGTAAGTTTAGCTTAGCTTAGTGCAAAGACTGTTAGATCACAAACCAGATGACAGCATAAGAATGAGAAGATAGCAAACAAGAGTTCTGTCCTCTGTATTCTCCCTCCAACTGTAGAAACACAGCATGTTGTTTTGTTTCCTGACTGTGTGTGAGCGACCTGTTACCTTCTCATTCCTATTCAACAGCATGAATACATGATCGTGGTTTAGCACAACAATCAATCTCTCTGTCAGGTGTGAAGCTGCAGTGTTAGCCTGCAGCTAGTTAGCTGCGGTTAGCCTAGCTGAGAAAGAGAAGTGCTGTTTTTATACAGTTTTGTCGTTCAAAAAGACAAAACACACAAACATAAAAACATCCTCATGCTAAACTGAGCTCAGAGGCTGCAGGCTGTGTCTGACATGTGAGAGTGGAATCAACTCTCTCAGCAGGAAAGCAAGAAGTGTACTTTTAAAAATGCAAACTATTTGTTTTAAGTTGATGCATAATAATTCCATCAGGACAGCAGAAGGAGCAGGAACTGAGCAGGAAAGATGTTGTTTCATTTGGACGTCATGTTCGACTCATCTCCTCCTGAAGAGAAGTGACTGTAGACCGAACGTCATCTGGACAACATCACCAGTTTATTTCTCAGATGTGACTTCCTTCTTAGTTGGAGCTTCAGATGTGATCCAGGCTGATCTAGGTACAGGTAGCTACCTGACAGGCCTTCACACAGTGTGCGCTTTACACAGCAGGTTTATCAGACCTGACGGACCTCAAGATCAGTCTAGTGTGTTTGTTTGCAGAAAAGTGCTGAGTGCTGCATTAACACAACACCTGCAGGGAGCTGTGTGCATTATGGCCCCGCCCCCTCTAAAACACAGTATATAATATATAGTCAGGCTCATTTTTAATGCTGGTCATGTGTTTTACTTTAATCCTTTACCCTGCATGTTGCATGTTATCATTTAAATCTGCAGAACACAGTAATTATTTTACCACAACATGAACTGTTGCATGTTTTACCTGCAGATGCGGCCAGGAGGCTTCGAGTGTCGGCTCGTCTTCCTCAGGGTCAAACTCTGGATTCTCACTGGGCGGGAGTGTCCTGAAGATATTTACAGAGATCTGGAAGCAGGTCAGAGAGAAAAGAGAAATGAAAGGGAAGGAGATGAGAAATAAGTACCTGACACTCGGTACATTCTGTTGATGTTGTGGATTATTTCATTATTTCAGGATGGACAGAAGATTGAGGGATGGAATAGTCTTGTTTCGTAACTGTCCTGCTGCAGTTCAGTCATGACAGAGCCAATAATTCCTCTGACTCATTTTTAGACGTCATTATTTAAACTTTCAACATGATGCACATCACAGATTTGTGTCACTTCACACAAAGCTCTCAGATGGATCCAGGATGAATCGCTTGTGTTATAAAAACCAAAACTACTTCACTAAATCAAGCGTATAAAGAAGGTAAAACAGCTGTTACTGGGTGCAGTGTTGCTCTACTATCTGATAACAACAGTCAATAATGAGAGGAAATGATGTTAATTATGGTCGTGACTAGCTTGACAACATGTTTTATTCTGCTGTTTGAGAAGCTGGTATGAAGCTGTGCTACCTGACTGCACGCTACGTCATGATTTATTCAGCAGATGCATCTCCACCGGACATTTAGTGCTAAACTAGATTACAAAAAGTGAATGTGGTAAATCCCAGCGCTCCTCTTCCATTCCATCTGTACTCTGTTCTGTTTGCTTTGGTTCCGTTCACATCGTCACGTGAACCTACCTCTCCTCCTCTCGTCTTGTTCCTCATTCTCTCAGCCTTTTATTTCATCATTAATATTCATTTCATTTCTATATTATTTTGTTATAGCTGGCAGAGAGCGTCAGCATGTCTGTCGGCTGTTCTGTGCACCACTTATGTCTTCTGTGCTTCACATGTTAGCGTGCTGATTGAAGCTGACTGAAGCTGATGAACATGGTAAACACTATAATCTGATGGTCAGCATGTTAGCGTGCCACTGTGAGCATGTTAGCATGTTAGCACTGAGCTCAGAGCATTGCTGTGGACTCTTCTGTTACAGAATATGTATTTGGTGTCCACACATTAAAGCTCTTGCTCACTTTCCTCCATCTCTCTGTCCTATCAGCACTTTCCCATCCTCCTCTGGGCACAGTGATTCCATAACATAAGCTATATCCTCCCCTCACTTTAGCTTCTGTCCTCAATCCCCTCTTCCCCTTCCTCCTCTTCATCTCCTCTTCACCTCCTCTGGGACCTCCGGTGCTGATGGCGTCCACACATTTTCCACCACCCTCCACTTTATCTTTCTTATCCCTCCCTCTCTTCCTTCGCCATCTGTGCAGACTTTTGCTACTTAGCACCCTTTGCAAACATTCTACCCCTCCTTTCCTCTCCTCGCCTCATCCATCCATCCCTCTCTTCCTTCCTCTCCACCTCTTTGTTCTGCAGAGCTCCTCAGCTGGATGTCACTCTGTCTCCCTCTGTGTTTATCCTCTGTCCTCCATCTCTCCCAGGTTATATTCTTCCAGGTAAGATTTTCTGACATTTTGATATCTGTCTTTCATTTCTCTCCCTACATCAGTCCATCCATCCCCCAGCAGCCTCTCCACCCCCCTCGTACCATCTTTATGGCCTCTGGGTACAGCGGCTCTATGAGGACTCCTCTGCTGGTGGCCACGCTTTCCACCAGCTCATTGAGCGCTGCACGTTTGATCTCCTTCCCCTTCAGGTCGGCGACGCAGTCCAGGAAGTCGAACAGCACGCAGCACTGCTGCAGCTTCTTACAGAACAAGTCGTGTAACTCTGCCACCGGGGCGTCTGCAGCATGGACAGGTGGGGAGGAAGAGAGAGAGAAGAGAAGTGTGAGACATGGAGGTTAAAGGACAACAACAGGTGATGCAGCTCGATCTGATGGCGTTCCTGGAGGTGCTTTGTGTGAATCGTCTGACGAGACGGTCAGAGGATACAGAGACGGATTCTACTTCTTCTCTCAAAGGTGACGAGGAAGGAGAGCAGACTATTACTCTACACACACACACACACACACACACACACACACACACACACACACACACACACCTTCCTCCAGAGGGCCATGCTGTGTCTCAGTCCTATTACCTGTCAGATTCATTCTCAACACCTGTTAGTCACAATGAAACAACCTGCTGCCAGCGCTCAGATTCAACACACAGGTAGAGAACTCTCTGAGAGCGTGGATCAACATAGACATGATTTAAACTGAAACTTATCGGCTCAGCCTGTAAAGATTTATGCAGAAGTAAAAGTTAGAAGCTTTGACAACCAGATGATGGACGACTCAACAGCTAAATGTAGATTCCTGTATCAGTGAGATGTATGTAAGGTAACAGTAAGATGCTGGTCTATATAGAGACAAATGATCAAATACTGTACATATCAGATACAGTCTGGTCCTGTTTACAGGGGTTTCTGCAGGATTTCTAGTTTACTTCCATTAATTATTGTGCTTTCTGATGTTTTGCCCTGATGTTTATGTTCTTGTGAAGATCACGACATTTAAAAAGGTCAAAGTTCACTCTGACAGAAGCTCCTCCCTCCCACAGAACACAGATCTTAGTAGTGACCTGAAACAAAAGTATGAATTTGTAAATTAGCATAATACATCTCCTTTGAGATAACACCAGTACCTTTGCCTGGGAGAGAAAATGTTGTGTAACCTTCACTGAATGACGAGAGCATCATAAATCTATTTGATCTATTTCTATAGATACATTTATCTATATCTACATTTGGCACCGCTGTGCTTCGAGCTAAATGCTAACATCAGCTCATCAACATGCTCAGAAGGACGATGCTTCATATTTCATCAGATTATGATGTCACCATGGTCACCATCTTAGCTTAGCATGCTAGCATGTGAACATTGCTAATAAACAATAAATGCAAAGTTCAGCTGTGACCTGACAAATGGAAGCATATGAAAGGTAGAGAATCACCAGAATGATCACAGTTCCTCCTCAGACCGAAGAGATGTTTGTACCAGACTAGCTCTGCAGACAGTTCACCTGAAACCCCTCCGAGCCCACCAGGGACGGGGTTTTTCTAACCCTGGACCCTGAACCTGAATCTAGAGGGATCAATCCTCTGGAGACGAGAACTGTCAGTATGAAATTTTATGGCAATTCACCTGATAGTTGTTGAGATACTTCAGTCTGGAACAGAGTGGTGGAGCAGCCAACAGTCTGACAGCTCCGTCCCTGGACCCTACGCTAATGCTAATGCTAAAGCTAACAGTGTGGCTAAAAGAGGCAGCCCATTGTACACGAGTCCTAATAATATACTTGTTAACTTGGTGCTTATTTAGTCTTCACTGCTGTCTGAGTGAAGAAATAAAACAGTGGGTGAACTAAAATAGTCACTAGTAATCTCAGAGAGCCGCGCTGACAGAAAACTGGCTTCTGTGCCGACCCAAAAAGAACAGTGGTCTCACCCGGGCCTGAAGGAGGAGGAGGACCACGTTGACCAGCCACTTAAAGTTGAACTAATAATCTGTCAGAGGAAAACAATACAGCCGTCTAGACTACAGTCACTGATCACGAGGATGATCCGAGGCTCACACACACACACACACATGCACACACAGCAGGAGCAGATTAGATTTAACCCTTCTTAACCCCCAGGTAGGAATCACAGGAGGGTTGAGGGGGCTGCCTGGAGCGCATCCAGCCCCAGAACCCCCTCACCTCTTGTGGGCACCCCAGGACCATCTGCTTCCTCTGGCACGGAGCTGCACAGCGACAGGACGACGGATCTGAACGAGGCTTTTTATTCTGCAGTTATGACCAACTTCATTCTGAAGCTGTTAAGTGTTATTATTCAGAGTCTAAAGTCTCACTTCCTGCTTCAAAACCTAAATGCAAGATTGTGATTCTTAATCTTCTCATTTGTGATTTTATGTTTATTATGTAAATTTAGTTTAAACTGAGTTTCTACTGAGGCGACAGTCTCGGAGAGTTTCCTTGTTATATATCGATGACTGTGTTGTATTGAATGAAGCCTCAGAACACCAGAACTGATCTTCTTCCTGTTCTCCAGCTGAATGTTGATGACGTGAACCTGCAGAAACTTTCTCTTCAGCTCTGCCTGTTTTACACTTGAGTTGTCCACTGAGCTGCACTGAGCAGTCGTCTGTTCCTGAACGGCAGCCATGTCTCAGTGACCGAACGCATGAGTTCACAGTTATCTGTGTTTAAAATGTGAGAGGGGAACTATTTCTTCTCTCTTCACTTTGAGAAACAATGAGAGTCTAAATGTGCAGACCACTTGTTGGCCGATCTGAGATAGCGACAGCTCCACTCTCCTCATCTCTCCAACCCTTCATCACCATTTCCTCCTCTCCTTTCTTTCTCCACCAATATATTTCCCTTGATTTCCTTTCTATCTCCTCATCCTCTGTTCTTTTGCTCTTTTTTATCATCCCTACCTTATGTTCTTCGTCTTTGGACAGACTGTGAAGGTGAAGTCTAATCCATTTTTAATGGAGAGTAATTGTATGAAGATGTGCCATGCTGGGACCAAGAAAAGAAAAAGAGCAGAGCGAGGCGAAGAGACGATGGGAAGGAAAAGGCATGATGTGTGTTTGGAAGACAGAGAGCGAGACAGGAGGTGAGAAAAAGAGAGGGAGGATGAAGAGACTTAGTGGGTCATGTGAGAGAGAGAGAGAGAGAGAGAGAGAGAGAGAGAGAGAGAGAGAGAGAGAAGGAAAAGAAAATGAAAGGGCAGAAAAAAGACAGGAAGTGCAGAGACGACAGGCAGGTGGAGTCGCGGTACCGATCCAAACGGGCTCTGGCTGTTCATTGGTTATCAGAGTTGCCAGCAGCTGCCAGCAGGAGAGTTCACTGTCATTCAGTCCACCAGGTCGCTCCACACTCGTTCATTCACAGCAGTTTTTAATATCACATCAGGGAAGTGATTATAATTTTAAGGAAGATCTTAATTACAGTCAGTGAGACATGATGATGAGCGATCTTCACATTTCTGACGATCTAAATGGGTTCTGTAATCAACCAGCCGCGCTGGGGCTGTAAAATACACACTGCAACGTCAAACTTCAACATCTTTGTTTGTTTCAACAGGAAAGTCTCTGGAGATTAAAACACACATCGTTAACACGGCACACCGTCACCAAAGCTGTATTACCAACTATAAAAGCATGGAAACGAGCAGTGAGAACAACAAGCCTGAAAACACGCTGCAGCTGCAGAGACTGAACAGTTAGCTCTGAGCGCTAACACAAGATGATCTCAGCTTTGTATTACCAGCACTGCTGTTCTCCATCATTCATCATCCAAGCAAACTTAAAGTTTGTCTTATTTTTCTTTGTAAAACTACTCTAATGAATATTTCCATGCTAACAGGGACTGGAGCGTGTCGCACTGCCCCCATGAGGTGACAACACAATGATGGATGCTTTAACACGTCTATGAACCTTTTAGAAACAGTTTGACAGTAGAAAACACTGAGGAGACTTCTGACCTGTCAGCAGAAGCAGAATATCACATCCTACAATGTGTGACGGGTTTAAAGGTGCACATCAGCACCGAATCCTGACTCTGATGCAGGAGGAAACACAATCTGAGAAACCTCAGCTGAGGAACCTCACTGAGAGGCGGCGTCAGAAACTGTAGGTGGTTAAAAATAAAAATAAAAAGTTCCACAATAGCAGAAAGTCCAATCCAAACACTTCATACTGTGACAGGTAGAGAGAAGCCGACAGGTCACATTCTGTGCACTGTAGAGAACTACTGGATCTGTTTAAATATTGCAGATGCTGAGAAGTGCTGCATGATATCACATAAATAATAATACACACAAATAAGGGGATATTAATATGCCAGACATTCAGTCGAGTCGAATTAAAACTGCTCTTAACTAGCATGAGCTGGATCAGGTTAGCAGCCTACTCATCTTTTAAAATATCAAATAAATTGTTTTGCTGTGTCATGAATATTCATAGGTGATTAAAATTCCTCAGCAGAAACCCCAGAGAGGCAGACATCTGCTCACAGCTACTGGACTAACACGCCTGTATCCTGAAAATGAAAACAGCATTACAGAAACGGGCTGTTCTGCCTCCTCAGCTTCATTCTTATTAGTTGTTGTGCTAAAGAGAAATGTTTGTACCACCTCCAGGCCGGAGCAACAGTTACTGGGTTTGTCTTGCAGAGGCTGTACAGAGAAAACACTGTGATATTATCCAGAACACAAGATGAACTGTACTACATAGTTCACGTGCACCAACAGAGGCTCCTGTCTCCCACAGAAAACACTGGTCCTGAAACGCCTCGGCAGCAGTCTCACCTTAAATTCTGTGACTTTGTGACATCACACTACGTCACAGAGTCACACGTGTGCACACCTTCTTCCTAGCAGCTAGTTTGGTACTGAGAATTTAGCACAGCTGATCTGTTGTTGTTTGCTGACCAAACAGTGGGGACTGGGTGTGTCTGGAGGGCGGGGCTTAAAGAGACAGGACCTTGTTTTTGTGCAAGTCACAGCTGGGAGCTGTAGTTCTTTGGAAACATTAGTCAGACAGGGAAAATAGTGCTTCTGTTGGGGACTACTTCCTGAGGCGGATTAAGACACATTTGGTGCACAAGTAACTATTTACAGCAGGATGTTGTATAAATGGAATAATAATGGAACAAAGTGAAAGGACGCAGCAGGATTTGGCGACACAGACTATTTACATTGGTAGCATTCATTTATTATTGATCAACATGAAAAAATAGGGACTAAGTACACCCAGGAGGAAGAGGAGGGTGATCTGACACCGAGAGAGAGAACACAGCAAGTGACGTAGAGAAGATGTTGGCAGTGTGGGAGGGAGAGGAGAGGAGGGGGGAGGAGAGGAGAGGAGGCAGTGGGGTGGAGGCATTCGGTAAAATGAGCAGTAACGTATAACACTGAGCAGTGCCATCAAAAAACAAACACACACACAGCTGCACAAATCTAAATATAGTGCTGCTGGAGAGGAGAGGAGGAAGAATAATCAGGGGAGGGAACAGGAGAGAGGAGAGAGGGGAGCGGGAGAGGGTTAAAAGATGACATCATCCCCTTCATCCGACCCCTGCTTCTCTCTCATCTTTCCATCACCAGGTACCTCCCTTCTCCACCTCCCTCCATCTTTCTCTTCATCCACTCCACCCATCAATCTCTCTGAGGTTTCTTCTTCTTTTTCCACAAATGAGCGAGTAGAGCTCTGGTCTTTAAATAACAGTTGTTCTGTTTGGGGCTGTGTGTGTGTGTGTGTGTGTGTGTGTGTGTGTGTGTGTGACAGAGAGAGAAGGAGGACAGCTTCTGTTTTAGCTTCCATGCAAGCCGCCTCTGCATCTCTGTCATTAGACACACACACTGATGCTCAATGCACAGATACGGTGACGCAGAGATGAAGAGAGGAGGGAGGACAGAGGAGAGAGGAGAGAGGAGAGAGGAGAGAGGAGAGAGGAGAGAGGAGAGAGGAGAGAGGAGAGAGGAGGGAGGAGAGAGGAGAGAGGAGAGAGGAGAGAGGAGAGGAGAGAGGAGAGAGGAGGGAGGAGAGAGGAGAGAGGAGAGAGGAGAGAGGAGAGAGGAGAGAGGAGAGAGGAGGGAGGAGGAGGGAGGAGGGAGGAGGAGGGAGGAGAGAGGAGAGAGGAGAGAGGAGGGAGGAGGAGGGAGGAGAGAGGATGATCGAGGCAGATAAAGAAGGAAAGCAAGTGAAAGACTGTTATAAATAGTGGGAGGCAGCTACAGAAGCTCCACAGAGTGAAGTCAGTCTAAATATCACCTTAAATAATCTGATCCTCCTGACAGCCCGTCCACCACATGACAGACGTCATATACAACACTTTATCCTGCTAATACACAGCTGGAGGGATGTTATCACACTGATCGATTAGCTTCTCATCAGCCATCTTCACATGTTTGAGTAAACAGCTTTTACCTGCAGAGAGAGGACAGGACAAATGATACTGCTGCTGCAGCTTAAAGCAGGAAATACTTGGAAGAAGTCGCCGGCTGACGGTACTGAGAACAGCTAATGAGAGCAGCTATTAGCATATACAGCCTAAAGAGAGCTGCATGAACAGTACAACAACAAGCATGTTTCTGGGCACGTTTAGTCTCTGAGAACGTGGTGTATGTTTTAATCCTCTCAGTCTGTCTGTCTGTCTGTCAGCAGGAGATCTCACCAATTGAAGAACAATTTCTCATGACATGTGTTGGACTGATTGGTCCCAAGCCAGCCTCCAAATTCTGCAGAATGTTTCCAAGGTCTGACAGTTGTGGTGCTGCAGGTGCTGCAGGTGCTGCAGGTGCTGCAGGTGTGCAGGTGCTGCAGGTGTGCAGGTGTGCAGTGCTGATGGGTGTCTGTGCTCTGTGGCTGTGATAAGGTGACATTTCTTTCTTGGGGTTTCAATCACATTGACGACCCCACAGAGATCTATCACACAGCTCCGGCTCGACATCAAACAGCACACAGACACATTTAGCAAGGACTTTATGAACATTTAGCAACTTAAGAGCCAAATATTTCTCTACAGAGCCGGTGGAGAACAAAACAGAGCAAAACAAGAGTCAGTATCTGACTTTTATGTGCTGGATGGACAGAAACAAGATGAACGCTGACGTTGTTCTGTGTCTGCTGGATGTGTAAAGAGGCGACTCTTTGCTAACATGTTAGCGACAACAACCACATGTGTCAATGTCGATCTGACGTCAACACATTTAAATTGTGCCGCACTCGACCAGGTATGTGACTTCTGCCACTTCCATTAAACAAGTGTGATTATAATGATGGTTACAATCCTTCACAAATTGAGATCTTGTGTAAAATACAATGATTGAAGCAAAACTCGTTAGTGACGGACGCTCAGTGACAGCTGCTGTATCTGAAGACATCTGCATTGTGGACTTCAGAAGGTCTCCAGATGATGCACAGACAGAAGAAGACCCGTTCTCTCTTTAACAAAGCCAGTGAGGGAAGTCATGGCAAAAGATTAAGTGGTGCGCTGAGCCATCTTTAAATAATCCAATGATTCTAATAATACACACTTTCCAACACACAGCATAATGAACGGAGAGCAGCTGAGTATCACACTCTGTATCTGTATCTGCTCACTTTCCCTGTAATCACATGAGTCCCAGTCTCTACATGGATTTTAATCAGCATCAGTGAAACCACGTCACAGTTCTTTTGACTTTTGGACCGGACTCATCAACACCAGTCAGACAAATGTAGTAAACAAAAGTGGGAGCTGGTGATCCGGCCGGAGGCTTCTGGATCTGACGAGCAGCTCAGTTATCTTCACGTGTTGAATGATAATCTTGTGCTGTGCAGCGCATGCATCGTTTACACTGCTGCTGCTTGTCACACACGGGCAAATGTGATAGATGAAAAAACAAATCTCACATTTCTCACCCCTGATTAAGCCTCGCCATATTATTTAAAGCCAGCTGTGAATCATTGCCTGCATTTGTGCATATTTTCTGCTTTCAGCATCTTGGTGAGCGATTCACAACACGTCACCTCGGCATGTCCAGTGTTTGATTTGCTTTGTTTGCTATGTGCTGCCTTAAAAAACGCAGGAGCATATTTAATAGCGAGCAGTGGTGAAGGTGAAGCTCAGAGTGATTCAATCAGAGAGCTTATTTGCCTGAGCGGGTTTATTCCTTTAAGAAGCGACTCTGTCTTCAGCAGCACAGCAGGAGTTGTGTTTATTGCATCGCCAGCCGTTTCATTACATCCTCTCTCTGCAATATCCTTATATGTTGTATCTCTCCATCTCTCCTCCACCCACTGTCCCTCCTCCACCTGTCAACTTAATGTTCAGTCATTTCCTCTTTCCTCATCGACTCCATTTCGCTCATCACCCCCATCACTTTCTCCTCCACTCTCCCTCCTAATTGACCCGAGACAAGTCAGAGCAAAAAAACTACTCCATGCCTTCTGTAACCCAATACCAGGCTGTCCAGCTGGCACACACACACACACATACACACACACACACACACACACACACACACACACACTCAGTCATTCAATCTCCCACATACAATCTGTGTGAGAAGGTGACTGTTTTACAGCACATTTATTACAGCGCCGGCCGTACAGTTATTATCATAATGTGGACAAACAAATAGGAAAACACAGACTAACATATCCTGCAGTTCTGTGAGGTTATGAGACATGTGGCATGTCATTTTTGGCAAACACAGTCTGACATTCATCGTGGCCTAAAGAAACAATAGATGTTACAGCGGAGCAGGGAAATACAGCTGAGATAAGACGGCGATCTGTCAGAAGAAGCTGTTTTAAATCAGTCGGTCTCAGAGATCCTGCGAGGCAGCAGACAGTAAACTACTTCTTTTCTGTTTGGACACTGTTATACAGTGTTGTCAGTAAAAGGTTTTGGTATTAAAGCCAGTTTGTGTCACTGTCAAAAGAAGAAATAATCATCCTCTTGAAGCAGAGGGTCGCTCATCAGTTCACACATGCTGCAGTGTTTGAGCCACATTTGGTGGCTAATGTTAGATTTTTGGAATATTTCTGTGTAATAGAACTTTAAGAGATCATTGTGTTGAGGGTTAGGGTTAGGGTTGTTCTATTTCGGGCAGATTTTCTATATGTTTTTATTTAAAGGTGTTATTGATGACATTCAGCCTCTAAATGTGGCTCTCCATCTCCCCCTTCCATTACTTCACGTGTTGTTTGAATCATCCGCTCCCTCAGGTGGCTGCTGGTTCCTGTGCTAGCTAAGAATAGTTAGAATGAACATTACTAATGCTGGTTAGCTAACACTGGGGCAGTACAGTGTGCTGGCAGCAAACTGTGGAAGTCAAAACACAGATAGCTTGTGAATCTGACAGCGTTATACTGTTGGATGACAACTGTCTGTTCTTTATCGACAAACCAGCAAACACTGTCAAGGTTTGGATTCATCTACTGTTTTATTTTGTAGCATTCATCCGCATGTGTTTTGTGACTTTCCACTTTCTGTCTTTGTCTTTTTCTGTGTACACCTGTGTTTCATTTGTTCATTAGCCCAGTAAGTGTCCCATTTTACTGCATTACTTAATTCCTTAGATTCTCCTTGTTGCCTTTTGTGCAGCTTCATGCGAACAAACACAACACAACCACAATAAATAAACAAGCAAACGTAATCATAATAACCAACTACATTTCTGGTTTTATTGCACGTCATGTGGTTTGTCCACTGATTGTACCTTTTTTAACTGAAGCTAATTCAGTGGAGAGCAGAACTGCTCCTGGATGGTGGTGTGACCAGGGTTCGGTGAGGGTTACCAGGCCTTCACAGGGAGACAGCAACAATTTAAGAATCTAATATCAATGTTCTTACAGCAGTTACGGTAAGAAAGCCAGAAGCTGTGAGACATTTGTTTAACAAAGCATCCAAATAAGTCAAACCTGTCCTGTTGTGTCCACTTAAACACAGATTTTTACATCTGAGCTGACGTTAGACTCATTTTGAGGACAGCATGTCTCTGAAATGATTCTCTTCTTCACTGCTACATTATATGGTGTTTAAGATTTCATACCGCGCGTTTCCAACAGCATGTTTTCCTTCTAATCTGTTCATTGTAAGCAGGGAAAATGGCCCATTTTGAGTACATTATGAAACACAAGAGGCGGTGTATTTTTATTCTTTGTCAGACAGCAGTGGGAGTATTTTAAATGCATTTCCTATTGCATCAGAGAATAGAATGACTGCAGAAGAACATGTTGACCTGTTAAACAGCATCCAGTGGGCTGATGAATGTTCAGATACAAAACTGTGTCAGAACGATTGTCAGCCTGCCACACGGATCATTATTTCTGATTTTACAGGTGTATAAACTGAAAGTTCAAATTACTACTTCACCCAGAATAATGGTTCATGTTATCTCACACTGGTTCCACTCTCCGTCTGCTGTCTGTGCAACAAAGCCTGATTCAGTTACACTGTCTGCAGTGCTCACCTGCAGGGCGGCTTTTAGGGAAGCTAACATGCTAACAGCTGGTACGGGAGATTCAACACTCTCAGCTCACACCACATCCTTCAGGGCCACAACAGCCGGCAGCCACTGATGGAAGAAAGCATCACGCATGGCTGCTTGGTTGTACGGATATTTCTTCTGCATGATTAAAATAGAAATTGGACATGCTGGTGCTAGTTTGCACGCTGAAGGGTGTTTGCATGGAACATCTATTAATTACCTGATGTGAGTGTTTTTCTATTAATGATTTTTATGTCCAGCTTTCTTGAGGATTCAGCACCCAGATCAGCAGACTGAAGCTCAGCGTGTGGATTTATTTAGGCCTGCTGCTGTTCTGCAGCTCTGCTGCTTCAACGCTAGTGTGGGAGATAATAATAAACAACTAGCTATCAATTTTTGATGAGAAGAAATCCAACACCATATTTGACTGTAGGAAACAGCTGTGGTAAAAATTGGACGATAAAAAGTTTTGGCTTGATCTGAAGATGTTCAGACAATTTTTAGCTTTTCTTTTAACAAGGACACAAATCAGATGACAGAAAGCTCACAGCAATAGTGTGATCATCATGTGACCTCCATATACAGGTCCATGTTATAATGACCTCATTTTAAATGTAGACTATGAGGCCTATTGTGAAGAATTTCTTTCCTATGAAACATCACATATCAGGTCACCTGTCATGTCAGACTGGGCCTACATGCCATCTACTGCAGCTGAAAATCAAATGTGGGCTCAGTAGAACTATTCAGCGGCGGCAGGTGGCAAAATGTGCCGCTGGGCCGAGCCGAGCCGAGCCGAGCCGAGCCGAGCCGAGCAGAAAGTCTATTTTGTGCTGAGGCAGCTGCTGGCTGCAGCGCTGATCCACAAGATCTCCAGAAAGACCAGAAAGGTCCCATGATCAGCCTGCAGATCTGCTCCACAACATCTGACTTACATATTCACTGGTAATTATATTTCTACACACAGGATAAAATGTCCACATGCAGTCAAAGTGCTGTTCTATTAGCAGTGATGTAATTACATCTCTACTCTGATTGATCATTGTTATATGTACACATCTGCAGATGCTTCAACTGTGATGTCATGTGGCACTCCTGTTTCTACCTGCTGTCATGACATTTCCATTCAATAACAGTGAAGTGTTGATGTGTGCCGTGCTTTAAGTGGACACACTGTCACAGATACAACACACTGTGCAGAGTGTGTTTTCACCTGGATGACTGTCCTGACAGAGCTGATCACATTCTGCCTGTGATGTTCTGGTGAGTGCATATATAAGACATATTAATGTGTTCTTCTCATCATCAGATGCATTTGAACAGCCCGAGTAGGAAGTGAACAGCAGAGGAAGAGGTGGAAAATGAAATGATGAACTACAGAGGTCACAAGCATGAATCCAGTATTGCCTGGTCTGCTAGCAGGATCAGAGACAATGGCTTCAGTAATCACCTTGTTTCTAAATGAAAACTCATCCTGAACCACATCTGTGCAAACTGTCTTTGGTGTGTCAACAAGGCATAGATCTTCATCAGAATGTGTTTATCTGCTGACGAGATGTTGGGCAGGAATGTGACTTTAGCCTAGTTAGCCCGCCAGCGACAGCACAAGACCCGTGACCGGGAAGCCTGACTGGTGTCTGGAGCCCTGGGGGGGAGCGTCGCAGCTGGGGAGGAGTGCGGAGCTGAGAGCCGGCTCTCTAGTGAGACAGAGCTGCAGTGTAACTGTAGACATAAAGGACGACCAGCAGAGAGCCGAGGACCGTCTCAGTGATCAGCTCTGATCAATCTGCAGCAATAACATCTTACGTTACAAGCTGTGACCATCACAGACGTACAGACACATCATGATAGCGAGGAGAGCCGACTTCATCAACACCACCAAAACACAACTCAGACATCTTTTACTAAATATAATCTACTCACTTGTGCAAACAATCAGCTTGAACTGTAAAATTTGATGTGAACAAGATTGTTTTTGATTAAAATAGCTAATCAGAAAAAACATAGCAAGCTATATGTTAATGTAGGTAGGTAGGTAGGTAGATGGATGGAAGGATGGATGGATGGATGGATGGATGGATGGATGGATAGATAGATAGATAGATAGATAGATAGATAGATAGATAGATAGATAGATAGATAGATAGATAGATAGATAGATAGATAGATAGATAGATAGATAGACTTTAAAATGTGTTGTTGTTTACTTGCAGTCTAATTCTGATGAAACTGAACCAGTAGCCAGTTAGCTCTACTGGGCTCGTCTCCAGAACCATTAACTCCCGCCACCATCTTTACTGGACACCATCCTCCAGCACTGTATCATTTAATATGATGATTAAAGCGACAGGAAACGAGGGAACGCTTTGACTGAGACGTCTGAAAACATGTTGGATGGCCGTCTGGTGACTGTGTACCAGTATAACAGCAGATATTACAGTCTTTAATCTGCCTTGGTCCCACAGAAACACTAAGTTGATTGAAAACCGGTTCCTCGCTGTGACTTAATCACCACTTCATTTGAGGCCCTCTCTGTCTCATTTTCAATTTCAGCGTTACTTAGATTAAAGCTCCATTTTTAACAGGAGCATTTAAGGCGTAAAAAAAGAGAGCACTGATCAATCTGCATCTACAGTTTGTGGTTCAGAGAAGAAGACAGATGCCTGAAGGTTAGCGAGGCGAGGTTGGAGGGCAGCTGATCGACTGTCTGCACGTCCAAAGAGCCTGCAGAGGGCAGCTACACTTCATAAAAACACTTGAAGGAAAACTCACCAGGAATCTGTGTTAAGACTAGTATCCATTGGTATTTAGACTGAACCCATCCACTGAAATGAAGGTCTGGTCCAAGAACACAATGTCCGGTACCTGCATATCTGCATGTGTTTGCTGCAGGCCTGCAGCCAAACATGGACACACTGTAAAGGGATTACAGGGACCCCGAGTCCTTCACCCCTCATCTGTGGTTCAGTGGCTGGCTTGGTGGCCTTCGTGTCCCAGATCAGCTCCCCATTTACTGGAGCATCACATGTGTAGTCATCTCACCTTAGATCACCCTATAAACACTCATGTTATCATGATGTGACAGCAGACTCCCTTCAGACAGACTCTTGAGAGGTTCAGAGGTCAGGGTCAGATACAGAACCACAGCCCGGACTCTGGAGGGAAGGTCGATGCCTGGTTCTGACACACGAGCATGGCAGATGTTTTCGAACACAACTGAACAGGACTGCTGCAGGTGAACAGCAGTCTGCCCAGAGCACAGCTGTGTGTTTCCAGTTCAGGGGATTTATAAAAATAACAAGAAGATGAATCAACTTGTTTCAGTTCCAGCAAAGTGCTGTAAACCTGTCAAAACTCCAGCCGGTCCTGTCACACTACCGATGACAGACCTGCAGACAGCTGAGGCCTCTGTCGACGGGACAAGTAAGTGTGTTGTAGCTCAGGCAACAACTAGATGAACTATAGTGACATCTTACAGTACAACACACATGAAACATCTTCTGCAGAAGAGCTGACCAATGAACGCACTGGTTTCAATCTGATGCACCTGATGGAAAGGTGCAGCTGGAAACTGTTTTGGAAAAGGTCGATATTCAAACCTCTGTGTTGATGTGTGGCAGATCCAGGCGTTCCCTGCAGTCACACCATGTCACTGTGCTGAGTCTGTGACACAGCATCCAACCACAGAACTGATCCGTAAGAACGCATGGTGAAGCTGTTTCCTTCATACCAGCTCCAGCCTGTCCTGTTGTCACATCCCCATCGTTATATTCATGTACTTCTGTCATGTCTCATATTCATCTTGAAACTGTGAGCCTGAACGAAGATTTACTCAGAGCTCTAAACCAAAGAGATGTTCACAGGAGGAGGAGTTCAAATTAACAATGGGAATGTGATTCTCTGGAGGGTGAGACACCCACAAGTCTGTCTACACTTGGCCTACATACTGCCCGTTACAGACTTCCCCACGCCAGGCTTCTCTCCTGCACCGGTGCTGCAGGATCTTACTATCACTTCCTCCTGGGGATCAGAAACAGTGCCGCAGCAGTGCAGCAGCCATGTGCTAACTGGGACTTCAGTCTATGAAGGCTGCACACATGCTGTCGCCTCCAGCACACCTGCACACAGAGATCTGAACTGGAGAAACCTCTCCATCATCACGCTGCACCGCTCGCTCACGGGCCTGAGAGGAAGTGGAAGCCAAGTAAATGAGGTGTAAAGACACACGAGAGCGCACACCTCCTACCATCTCTCTCAGCAGGAAGGCCTCCTGCTTGTAGAGGGTTAATGGGAAGAGATTGCAGGCTGCACGAAAGAAGGAGTAACGTTATAAAGACAGGTCAGAGGCATACATGAGGATTTACAGTGTGCCCTTGTGCTGCACACACGGTTAGAAAGAAAGAAAGAGAAAGAGGATACACAGGTGAGATGGAGATGGAACAGGTCTTAAGAAAGCAAATATAAAAAAGGGTGAATGAACATGAAGGCACAGGTGGTGTTTACCGTGTGAAGCGTAAGAAAAGGTACAAAACTCTGACCTGGACATCTCTGATGTTTGCTGGCTGTCTCACATAGACGTGTGTTAGAGTTTAAAGCTACTGAAACACAACTTAACAGCAGCATGTATACAAGAGCCGTAATGTCAGTCAACTCATTCCTGAACATGGAGCTTGAGTCTGCCAACATCACGTCACTGACAGCTCCTGGTCATACAAGACAGCAGAGAAACCTCAGACTGATCTGAGTTCAGTGAGGGGGCACTGAATTAAACTCTGTTGTGTCTTTTTTCAATTACATATTAGTGGCTTTTTGGTATGAATTAAATATACAGTCCTTCTCTAACTGTAGGTAACTTTACTCTGACCATCATTTTGTGTGTGGATTCATCTGTCACAGCTGTTTTCTGATAAAACAATACACGAGGGTGAAAAGATCCCAGAGCCCGCGGTGACATCATGTTGGAGAAGCTAGAACCAGAAATGTTTGGCTGTGTTATTTAAAAGTCCAGTGTGCAGGATGTAGAGGCATTTCAGAGGATCTGTTGGCAAAAAGGAATCTAACATTTTAATCAAGGTTTCATCAAGTCTCGTATTTTTAGAAGGCGCTTTTCATGCGCGAGGGAGCGGGATGTCTTCACGTAGTCTGCTGCGACTGTACGACGGCTGTCATGATGTCAACAGTGATATTATAGAAACATCTAGCTGCACTACATGTGTATTGTGTCATCGTCCGTCATCTCCTCTGAATGATTTTGGTCTCACACCCTGTGCTAGAAGCTGCTGTGTCTCTCTGTTTAAAGCAGAGCTGCTAGCTTCTTCAGGTTCCTATTATTAGCTGCTGGGTTAGCATGAGCAGTTTAAGCCTGCAGGCTGCTAGCTTGAGAGTGGTTGTCGTTTCCCGTAGCAACGGGGATTTTGAAGAAAGTAACCAGCCGTCTAAATTTGGTGAATCTGACTAAGTGAGGGGTATTCTGTTGGTCGCAATACACAACCTCACCACTAGATGCAACTAAAACCTCCACAACCTCATTAAACCTCCACTTAATAAAGTTGATTCCATGAATTATGAAACCATTAGTTTCCAGTCAGTTGACTCACCCACTAATCAATGAATCATTTGAGCTGTTGTTTGTATCACACTGAACCTCAGCCGGACCTGTGTGCACACTGAACCGGTCCTCAGTGGGAAACACTGACAGCAGCATGAAATAAAAGCTGAGTTCTGTGTGTTTGGACGCTGTGAGGACACTGAACAGGCTCACGTAGATCAGAGCGGTGTACTAACAGCAAATCTGGGGTCAGAGCTACAGCAACGACACATCTGCAAACACCACAGCTCCCACTGCCGTCATGACTCCAGGCTCAAAGTCAACATCTTTACACAGCCATGTTTTGTATTCTTGCTTGAGGTTTCTCTAACGAGGCGATTAAGAAGCAGTTATTTTCTCAGCAGCTTTTTCTGACTCATGATGGAGAGACGCTTCAGCCTCTCCAGCAGGCCGGCAGATGTTTGATAGGAGAATAAGTGGTCGACATCCAGCTCCTGTGTGATCCTGAAGCCTTTCAACAAACAGACATCTTCTGTGACGTTCATAATCAGATAGATGACATCCTCTCTGAGCTCTGAGCATGTTGGAGTGACACTCAGAGGCAGAGTTGGTGATTTCTGAACCGTTAGGACACCTCATCATGTCTTCAAACTGAACTCACTTTCATCGTCTGCTTCACCAGCTTATGGATTTCTGACTCATTATTTCTTTGGTATGCCTAAAAAACATGTTTTCATGAAGTGAATAAACAAACTGACCTTAAAGGACAACAGGATTGTCTACTTTGTTTATATGTGGCGGACCCTGCCACCTTTTTAGCTTCACACAGTGTTCTGGGATCTGATTCTCCTCTGAGAGCAGCTTCTTTTTATCAGTTATCATTAATATTGTAAATATTCTCCAAAACTACATTGTGCCCCTTTAATAAAACCTAAATATAGAACAGAAGTGACAGAAAACGTGTACGGAACATAATGTTGTGACTTCAGCTCTCTAACAGGTGATCTGCTGTCTTACATCACTGTGAACTGAAGTTCTCTGGGCTTTGGACACAACAGGATCTCTGAACAGTCCATCAGAACTCTAATCTGGTTTTCATGCTAATCAATTAACAGAAATGATTATCTGGAGCCTTAAATCAGAACACTGCAACAAATCAAAGCCATCACCTGTCAGGTAGAGAAGAAGGAGGGCAGAAGGATCATCAATAGATCATCAATAGATCTCCAATAGATCATCAATAGATCTCCACAGTCCTGATCAGTGAGTGTTCGGTGAGTCATGAGATGCTTCACTTTCATCTGCAGGTGTTTCATCAGGTACAGAGTGAAAACTTTACTTTACTTTACTTTCATCATCACTGTGTGTGTGTCTCACCTTTGAGCAGGGGCAGCGGGGTGAGCTCCACCTGGGAGCTCTGGTACCGGAACTGGGACGAGCTGTGGGACCTCCTCTGCCGGGCTCTGCGCATCGACCTCCGCGGGAAGCCGTCCACCTTCTCCGCGGACGGAACCGAGAAGCTGGTGGTCGGAGAGGACGGGCTGGACGGAGGCAGCTTGGTCGTCTCCATGATGGCTGTGGATGGCAGGGTGGTGAGTGCGAGGATGCTGGGGTGAATGGAGGAGAGGAGGGAGGGATGGAGGAGAGGAGGGAGGGATGGAGGAGTGGGTGGGTGGCTTTTCTGAATCACAGATGGATTATCAATTGATCAGAATGAATAGGCGCTCTGGGGTGGAGGAGGAGGAGGAGGAGGGGAGGGGGAGATGAAGAGGGGAAGAGAAGGTGCAGAGGCAGGAGATGTGAGGAGAGACTCTCTGATGTCCGGCCTTGTGCTGTGCGCCTCGCAGTCTCTATCAGAGCCGGGCAGGAAATGGCAGCAGCAGCATCCTGACGCTTCCGTGTCTCACGCGCAGATGAAGAATCTGTTGTGTATCATCCCCGTGCAGGAGGTGGAGGAGGTGCAGGAGGAGGTGCAGGAGGTGGAGGAGGAGGTGGAGGTGTAGCCTGCACAGCTACCAGATGATGCTCAGACAGGCGCGTCTCCTCACACACACGCGCATAGGCAAACACACCTCTCTGCTGCTGCTGGCGTCACACACGCGCGCACGCGCACACTAAGTCACGGGCCTAGATCAGCTCTTGTGGACTAATCAATGTGATCAGTCATCGATCAGCTCCTGTTCTCACAGACCCCAGGTCAGTCTGCAGCGTGTTCTCCTCGACGGTGCTCCGTATCAATCAGATCAGTGATCGGTCCTGGCGGCGGATGATGATATCATGAAATCATCAATCTGGGCCCACCTCGGCTGCCGCATCCCTCTCGTCCTCCGGGCTCGTGTTTACCGGATCACGCGTCTGCACCTGCTCTGAAGATGTGTCTCACTGGTGGATGGTGTTTCTCCTGCTCGCTGTTTGAACCTCCTCCTCTCCTCGCACCGTCCTCCTCCCGCCGTCCTCAAGCCGTATCAGGGCGGGGAAACAAACGGTCCTTCACCGCCGACATGTGCAGGTCCTCCGCACCGAGCCGCCGCTCCGCTCGCCTCCACCTCTGCGGTGAGAGCAGCAGCAGGAAGATGGAGACACAAAGGAAGGAGCCGCTCGTCCCGGCAGCAGCCTGCGGTGTGAAAGACTGGAGAAGGCCGTGTTATACAATAGCACCCGTCTGTGTCTGTCAGACTGACGCGTTCTGCTCCTGTCCCCCTTCTCGGATCCGTTATCCGGTCGTCCTACAGCGTCTCGGCGAGCTGCGTCAAGATGGACGCTGTGAGTCAGGAACGTCCCGGAAGTGAGGCATCTGTGCTTTCAAAATAAAATAAGAAAAGCAGCGAATATTGACTAATGGCCAGATATTCGCTCGGGTTGTTGTTCTACAAGCAGTTTGTTATATTTGTATGAACGAGAAGAGCAGCCAGACATTCCATTGCTAACATGCATGTTAGTGGTTTAAGTTCAGTACAATGATGTGTAGTTTCTGGGCTGTTTTCCTCAAAGGTGTCGGCGTGTAGTATGTTGATAAAAAATTCTGCGGAGGCAAGGCTGGGTGGAATGATAGAGCAATCTTTATTAAAACAGACTTGAGCCTAGCATCCGACCAGAGTGTGGCCCCACATCTGATGTTCTCCAATCTCGGGCAGAATAATGCCAAACGTTTCTGCCTTCCTTGCCCTATCAGAACTCCTACGCCTTCGCTCTTAGGAATTTTACCAAGTGCCACCCCCCTTGTCTCTACTCGTGAGACCCTTCTTAAAGTCCCTCGGGCAGAGCGTGCTTGCTCCTAATTGGTTACTGTGATGGGTTGAAGGTCCATCTCCCATAAATGACCAAATCTGTTACTGTCCCTGTTCGGGCTTGTATTCCAAAATTACCTAGATGAGCCCTCTATCCTTTCCTGGAGATGTATGTGTTTAGATATCATCCTCCATCTGACACAGCAGTCAGGCTCCAATTCAGTCCCTATAGTGGCCTTGTCCCCTGCTAACCTTTGACCCACACAGCTAAATGCTGACTCCAAGGTCCCTTGGAGCTGTGAGCCCCGTATTGTCTGCATTCCCTAACTCACACAAGGAGGAACAGGTTAAATTTAAACTAGGTTGAATTAAAGGCCAGAATGTGTTGTCGTCCAGACACCTCAGATGTCTTTGTGTTTAATAAGTGTGAGTGAAACATGAGGTAGTTTGGTCCGGTCAGCGATGACAACAATGCACCGACTCAAAGTTTAAAGCCCCTGAGCCAAGCTAACCCAGTTAGCACAAAGCACACAGCTGGAGGAGGGACTGGCCTGCCTGGTCACTGCTGCTCACCAGCATGAGAAGTTCCTGTCCACCTGTGCCTGAATCCTGTTCAATCAGCATCTTGATCTGCCACACCTGTCAGGTGGACAGCTTATCTTATTGGATTTTAACAAATAGTGCTCAAAATCTGAAAGAAGTAATTGTTTTGTGTACATAAAAAAGAAAACAATCATAACATTGTTAACTTCAACTTATGAGAGAAATGGAAGCAAAAACAAAGTGTTGCCTTTATATTTCTGTATATTTAGTGCAGTATTTACAGGTTGTTTCAGGTTTCCTCAAATGAGCCCAAAATGTTGCAGGTTTGAAGCTCGTGTTCAATAAACTTGGTCTTCTGTGACGATCTCACTGACTCTGTGGCCTGTATTGGACTTTCACAGCCAACTTCACTCCTCCTCATACTGCAACATGAAATAATTTGTAGACACATCATGCTGGTCACCAGCATCCCAGCACCAGAACACAACATATGCTGGTCTTGCTGGTCAACAGCTATGCTGGACTATGCTGGTTCTTCTAGCAGGAGAAAGAGGCCTGAATGGAGGTCACAGGATGTTTCTGTTGATACTCACACAGTTTAGCGTGCTCTTTGGTTTGGTTGGTTTCTACAGTTGTACTAGTCCCACGTATGACCGAGGGCAAAAATTAGCCACCAGGTCCAACATAAGCTCCTTCCTGCTCCCTCTCTGTGCTCTGCCTCCTTAGGATAGCTTATTATACCACACTGGATTTGTGTGGTAATCTGACTGTTCAGCCATCTTTTATTACACTGCTTCTTGGTATCCTGATGCTGTCTCATTATATGTGTAACGTGCAAGTGTAAAACGATTTCTGTAAACTGAAAACAGCCCTTTTACTTTCCATACAACTTTTGGGCAGATTCTCTATCTAACTGCAGTTAATCATCGAACAGCAAACAGCTGAAACTGTTGGCCACTAATGTAAGGAACAGGTAAAGACAGAGGAAGAGGTGGTACAGGAGATCTTTGCTTATGTGATGAAGAAGAAGAACTTTCTGACGAAGAACAAATGTTCCCTTCTCAGTACTGACTGGCTCCCACAACTCACAAACTGCCTTTTTACATGACTGCAGTTGTTAACACGATCAGACTTATTGTGATTTCGCCTGTTGTGCAGAGGCAGCGGCCATGTTTGATGTGCATTGAGTGAGACACTGTTGTTCACTGAGAGCTTTAACACAAACTACATGATATTTTACTCTACTTACAACAAACTGTAACTTACTTGACTTGGAAAATCTTTTAAATTGAAAAGATTATTTGTCTATTTGTCTCCCTCCATTTACCACCACACAGACTTGGTCCACATCATGGTCACATGAGGTCCAAGAGACCGAGCCTGAAACACAGTACACCTAGAATGTGATGAACAAAGGCCTGCATGACCAGGATAGATGCTTAAAAAACAAAGACAAGGTCGGAACACTGCCGCTTCTGCAAAGCTTTTATTTTGAAAGCCGTGCCCGGATGCGGCTGGTGTCGGTGTGGCTGCTCAGCCTAAAGGTGGTGCAAGGAGAGAGAGGAGCTCCTCACTGCGGATGACGCTATAGGATGGACTTATTTATTTATTTGTCTTTATTTATGTGGCTTCTCTTTTTGCAGCGGCTCTTTCTCAACAGATGCGTCATTAGTGGCCCGCTGCGTCACATCTGCACACCGCTGCACACCGCTGCACACCTCTGGCTGCGGCTTCAGCCGGGCTGCGACCAAATGTTCCTCCAGCAGGCGAAGCTCTGACGCGCGTCAGTGTTTGTCTGACTCCCTCCCTCCCTCCTCCCCCCATTTTCCTCGCTGCCTATTTGAGGTAAGCGTGCGTGTGTGTGTGCGCGCGCGTGTTGTTTGTGCTGGTGGATGTAGATGGCATTGAGGATCCATGAGTCTCCTCCATTGTTCTCCTCCTCTCCTCTCCTCTCTCCTCCTCTCTCCTCCTCTCTCCTCCTTTCCTCTCCTCTCCTCTCTCCTCCTCTCTCCTCCTCTCTCCTCCTTTCCTCTCCTCTCCTCTCTCCTCCTCTCTCCTCCTCTCTCCTCCTTTCCTCTCCTCTCCTCTCTCCTCCTCTCCTCTCCTCTCCTCTCCTCTCCTCTCCTCTCTGAGCCACTTGTCCTCTCTCTCAAGCTTCCTCTGGCACACGCACACAGTCAAAAGCGCAGTCATCCACGCGCCTCTCAAAGTCACACCTCTGCTGTGTGTTCAGTGTGTGGTCAGTGTGTTTTCAGCGTGTGTGTGTGTGTGTGTGTGTGTGTGTGTTTGCGCTGGCAGCCTCCTCACTGCTCCTCTCACCGCAAACACACTCAGCTTCATAATCTTATATTCAGCTAGAGGGTGTGCGTAATCACACGCGCCTGCGCCCCTTTGCCTCCTCCCATAACCCCCTCCTCCTCTTCTTCCTCCTCTTCCTCCTCCTCCTCCTCCTCCTCCTCCTCTGTGTTGTGTCGCAGATGAGCTCAGCCAGTTGCATTCTGGGACAGACACTGGGGTCCATCAGTCCAGTAGGTGGCTGATTGGAGGTTACTGGGTCTAGTTACTGGTGTGTTTAATGAATCTGCTGGACAACATCTGCAGGCTAATCACTCAGAAGTCTGATGAAGTCTATATTCAGCGTGATGATGTTTGTTGAGGTGCATCATGTGACGGCCTGCAGCCCACAAACACTTGTTCCCAGCTAACATGATGGAAGCTTCTGTGGAACAGTGGACACACACAGCCACAGCAGAGTGAGACATCCAACAACACTTGGAAAGTCTACACAAGTTGCTCCATTAAATTAATTCATCTTCATTCAAGTTAGCCGGCCGATAAACAGGAAGTTAGCTGGCTCGATGTCTCTAGAGCACATGCTCAGTGGACCACACGATCCAGAACCTGGAAGAACCCAGAAGAACCCGGCCAGAGCCAGGATGGAAGTCGAGCAGTTTTGGCCTCGTGCCACTGAGCAGCTTTCACAGGGGTGAACAGGTCCAATAGTTACAGGTCCACGGGCTGCACGGAACCAAAATAGTGAGCTAAGTGAAACGCTGACATGCTGTGGCTAGATCACATGATCAGCTAAACTTTCATAGTTAGTGCAAAACACAAAGTACAGCTGAGAATTCAAAAATAAATAAAATGAGTATGGATGTATGGATTTGTATAGAACAACTAGGTATCAGATGCAAAGGTGATGCAGATTTTTAAATCTCTTGTCAGCTTTGCACAAGTTTTACAAATATTTAAACCTCCATGCATCAAAAATCCTAACAGAAAGAGTCGTAATGATAATCAAAGCCCTGTGGACAGATTCACAGACGTCTGCAGGGAGCGAGGGAGTTCTCACTGCAGTGTTGTGAGTGGCCACCATGTCAGGCTGGAGGTGAGGCTGAGAGGAGGAAGCTACAAGGCTGAGATAACAAGATCTCACTGTATTCCAGGTTGAAAGTCGTATAACAAAGAAATTGTTTCCATTTGAATTTGAAAGCATTTTGATTGATGAGCAACTGAAAAGATGATGGTAGTGAAAACCTACAGGGAGTTATGTGATAACTCATTCACCAACATTAGCATTCAACCACTTCCAAGCTAATGTTAGCATTGGACTACATCTATGTGTTTTACTTCTAGACTTCATATGAATGTGTCCAATGCTAATGCTAGCTATTGTCCAAGGGAAAGAATGTAGATTTAAAGGTGCATTCTGTAATCTGTGGGGAGAACTTTTAATCAGAGAAAGATCTGTATTGAATGATTATTTTGTATGCCAGTGGTGTCAAACTGATCCAGTAAAGGGCCATGTGGCTGCAGGTTTTCAATCAAACCAAGCAAGAACACACCTGATCCAAATCAGGTGTGTTCTTGCTTGGTTGGAATGAAAACCTGCAGCCACCTGGCCCTTTACTGGATCAGTTTGACACATGTGTTGTATGCTCTAACAAACTGAATTGTTGTTCATGACTGAATGAATTGAACAAACCACCTGAACTTAAAGGACAACACAGTTTCATACTGTGTGGCGGACCCTGCCACCCTCTTTGAACAGTGTTCAGACCTTATTTTCCTGTGAGAACGTTTATTCAGTTATGTTTTGTAGTTTGTATCATTACCTCATTAACATTCTCAATAAAACATTTCTGAGTTTAAATTTCTTCTCCAAAACTACGTAGTGCTCCTTTAATCTACCTCTGTATTGGCTCCACTCTTCAGACCCGGAGGCTCGGTCCGTGTTGTGTTCAGTCAGCAGGATCACCAAAGCTACTACAGTTGTTCCTGGAGGGGACACCATGTGTGACACATAACGAGAGCATAGTTAAATGTTTCTGATCTGTAATATTGATTTCTGATAAACAACAACGCGCAGTTTATTAAAGCAACATCATGAACCTGTTGTTGAATAACATCTGTTCAAAGTGTGGAAACATTAGTCGCCATGAAAACTGCAGGCGTGTTTTACTGCTAATGAATTCAACTTTTCATCTGATAGAAGTGAAATGTTTGTAGTTACATTATAATTGTACTTATTTATTATATTAAAACATATCAAAGATAAAGCAGAACTGTAAACTGAACAAAAGCAAAAGAATGTTTTAATGAAACGTTTTATTTGCAAATAACTTTTCTACAGGAACCAATATTACAACATAAATATATTAATCTAATGCCTGATAAATACTAAATAGTCAGAACACACACACACACACACACACACACACACACACACACACACACACACACACACACAGCCCAACACTAGACTCTCATATAGTTCCTATGTATCTATGGATATAAAGCAGAGTAATCAATAATAATAAATCATCATTTAATAATCCAAAATTGTCATTCAGATACAGTCATGGAGCTGAAGCCCGGCTGCACCTCTTTACATTTAACACTTCCATTTCCCACAGTGACACTTCCCAAACTAAAGGTGAGCAGCTACACCTGAGAGTGGTCACAGGAAGTGAGTTCATCGGAGGTTTAGTTCCACTGGTGTTGTTGGACCACTTAATGACTCGTTACCATCAGTGTCCTTAATGAAGCTTCCTGACAACCTCATCACACATCCTGCTGTCAGCATGACACAGAGCTCATCTGATAGTAAAAACAAAGATGTCTTTAGTCGTCACATGAAGTGTTCATGTAATCATGTCTGGATGTATCCAGTGGGGGGCAGAGATGAGCTCTGCTCTGGTTATTTGTAAAGTATAACTCATGTTTTGGAAGATTCACTTCGACAATCAAACCAACAGTCAATCAGATAAACATTTACCGACTGAAATGAATGAAATCACCAGAAACCAGCAGACACTCTGTGTCAATCTGACGACTTTGAGAATTTACACCTCATGTCTCTGATCAAGCATCAACCAAAGCCAGTGAACAATCTGTCATATAAAAGCATAATTACGGGAAGTAGAATTAATGTAATTACATAATTTAAAGTGAGTAAGAACAGAGATTAATCTACGTTATCATAAGGAATGAAGAACTATAAATTGTAGCTTTATAAAAACCTCAGAAGGTGGATTCAAATATTGCAGATATATAAATAAATGATCAGCAGCAGCAGAACATGTGAGGAGAGCGAGTGTGTTGCATCATCTGTTCTGAGGTCAGCAGAAAGAAAAGCGTTAACTCAAAGCGACTAACACATGCAGCCGGGCCGGGTCCACGCTGCAGATCTGATGGAAAGTTCTGCTCATGACATTTCCATGAAGCAGCGAGGAAGTGAGCACTCCTCCCTTTTCTGAACGCTACATTCAGTGCTGAGTCAAGTTAACGCAGTTTCTGATTGTGAAAGATCCACCTGTAAAAATAACTATTGCATAATTGGTTTGCATTTCATGGAAACGTCTCTCACTCACTGTAGTTGTATTTCTGGGTTCTGGGTTCTGAGTTGTGGATCTGAGCAGCTGCAGGACAGGATCAGGAACACTGGACTCCTCAGTGAGGTGCTCTGTATGGACCAGCACCGCTTCACTGAATACTACAGGAGCTCTGTAAGGAGCAGGAAGCTGAAGCTGACCCGGAGGTCTTGCAGGAGATCTCAGTGGTCAAAGGTCTTCATGTTGTGATCTGGTTCCATGTGACCCAAAACATAGAAAAATATAAATTAAATGTCCATTTTGGCATCAGGAATGTGGAGTTCTTTTGCTGTGCAGCATGTAGTGCTACTGGTTATTGTAGTATCCAATCATTGACCTCTAGCAGCTCAGACAGGGAGAGATCTCCCAGCGGATCCCCCAGCGCTGGCAGCGAGAGCGGGGGCTGAGAGAGAGGTGCATCCAAGCTGCTGGAGGTAGACTGAGACGCAGGGAGAGGACTCGGGACGGTGAGCAGAGACAGCAAGGACGCAGGATTGGAAGCAGCGTGTCGACTGTCTGTTGGCTTTGAGGAAACAGTCAGCTCCAGGTTTGACCCTGAGAACGACTGAAGAGCAGGATGTTGAAGCATTGATGTTAAAAGAGGTGGCGGCAGACTTGAACTGATCTGACTTTCTGTGAAGGCGCCTGAATGAAGTTGGGGCACATTCATGGAACAACCCTGCACTTCCAGGCCTGTGTTCTCTGGTTCTGCACTGGAGTAAGGCGACGCTCCTTTAAATGAAGCCGTTTGAAAAGAGGCTGCACCAGGATCATATGTGGAGGAACAAGCCTCTGACAGTGAAGAGCCATGGTAGACGGCTCCCTGCCTCGACTGAGGCCGGGCTGCTGTGGAGAGAGCGCTGGAGGCTGAGGGGTTTGAAAAGAGGCTGGTGCAGACAGGCTTAACGTTAGTCGGCCTCGATCTGATTGGAGAAGGAGGATCATTGATGAACAGAGAGTGAGGAGCAGAGACTGCAGAGAAGGAGACAGAATAAGGTGCAGTCACAGAGCCGGAGCGGGTGAAGAGCTCAGAAGACGAGGCGGTCGATGAGGCTGATGTTGTAGGAGCTGAGGAGGAGCGATAAGGGCTTTCCAGAGATTTAAGGGCTTCAAGGTCGAGGGTGGAGGTCAAGGAGGTAGAGAGTGATGGAGCCACAGCTGGAGTGGAGGCCTGAGGAGACACTCGAGGAGGGCTGGGGCCGGGCTGAGAGTTGGTCGAGGGGGAAACCAAGAGGTGAGCTGCTGAGTCTCTGAGGGAGCAGAAGGGCTTGTGGCGCTCCAGGGCCATTGTGTAGAGCTGGAAGTCTTTCCTCAGCGAGGTGATCTCCTTTTGGAGCGCTGAATTGGATTGTTCCAGTCTCTGGAGCTCCTGAGGAGAAGATAGCAAAAGAGAGAGTAAAGAGAGACTAGTTAATGTCAAGTTGAGTCAAGTGTGTCTTTATTATCCCACACCGGCCATAAAAACTGATTAAAGACATACATCAAAAGACGAATAATAAAGGCAGTCACATAATCTCAGCCAGGCCGGACCGCTGTGATAAAACACCAGCTACACAAACGACACCTCGTTAACGACCTTTCTCCAGCGCTGTAATAGAAAGCACAACAGCCACAGAGCAGATGATGTGTGGCCAAAGTCAGGACCTCGAAGGAGAGCGGAAAATATCACTGTTAAGTGGCAGCAGTGCAAGTTCAGCATGAAGGAGGCAGAGGAGGGAGGCAGAGGGAGGCAGAGGGAGGCAGAGGAGGGAGGCAGAGGGAGGCAGAGGAGGGAGGCAGAGGGAGGCAGAGGAGGGAGGCAGAGGGAGGAGGCAGAGGGAGGCAGAGGGAGGCAGAGGAGGGAGGCAGAGGGAGGCAGAGGGAGGCAGAGGGAGGCAGAGGAGGGAGGCAGAGGGAGGCAGAGGAGGGAGGCAGAGGGAGGCAGAGGGAGGCAGAGGGAGGCAGAGGAGGGAGGCAGGCAGAGGAGGGAGGCAGAGGAGGGAGGCAGGGTTATGACCCCCTGCTGATCAATGCAGAGCAGGAATGCTTCATTTGACCAATAAAGAATCTAAATCTGAAAGGAAACCCCACAGAACACAAGCCCTCTCATATTTAGTTTCTAGAAATGTTTTTTTCCAGACTATCAATCAAGTAAACTTTAACTTTTTAGCAACAGCCAAGACAGCAGAGTGGAGCCCCAGATTCTCCTCAGTGAGGTCGAACTATGGTGCTATGCAGCAGTGTGTCACGTTCACTGACCCTGGACCTGCACGTGAACTGCTGACATCTGTGAACGTTAAGGACACACAGAGAGCCAAGCTCAAAGAGAAGGAGAGTAACAGAAAGTGAAACTCTGGACTCGTCACACACACACACAGTGAACACACAATGAACACACAATTACACAACTGGTTCTAACAGGTAAGATGAGGTGTGAGGAGAAAGAAAGAGAAACGCCTTCAACTGCCAAGAGAGGCAACACAGTAAACTACACTGTGTGTGTGTGTGTGTCTGAACATCATAAATCGCGCTGACAGAATTATGAAGATCAGTTTGGAACCTTTGTCATGTTTTGTGTTATTGACACGACTGAAGAACTGAGAAACTTGTTACAAGAACAATCTAACAGCGTAATCGATGATCAGTGAACATCTGATCTTCAACTTCCCAATTCTGCGAAGTGCTGTTATGTGTTGTGTAATCTGCTGGTCCCAGCGACAGTGTACTTACCAAGAATTGCATGACAAGATCGATACCATTCTCACGCCCGTGTGGTAAGTATGAAACTAAAACCGGGAGACGCTTGGTTGGTTTAGCCTCACATGAAGACCAGGAACAAGAAGTTTTACCACAGATGAGACAGAATCCACCTGCCAGCATCTCCTGTGCTCAATAATTAACATGCTAAATCTTGTTTGTTTAACACCAACAAGAAAAGGAAGTGTAAACAAGACAAGTTGTGGTTTTACAGAGGGTCATGTTAGGGACTATTTCTTGTTACTTCAAGAACTGCAGCTTGACATTAGACATAACTTGGTAATTATTAAGTTTAAGAAGAGCTGAGCTGGATTTGCTTTTTCATGGTTTCAACTCTCTATACTAAGCTAAGGCAGCTACTATCTAAACTTCCAAGAGTCAGGTGAGAAGATCGATACCACTCTCACGTCGGTGTAGGAAATACAAAACTACAGCCAGGAGATGATTAGCTTAGCTTAGCATAAAGAATGGAAACAGGGAAACAACAAGCCTAGCTAAAAAGGTTACAAATATCCAATGCTAACTAACTAACACGTTAGATATTGTTTATTTAATACCTACAACAAAAGGAAGTGTAAAAAGACAAGTTGTGTTGTTGGAGGTTTTGTCAGCCAGGAGCAGTGACGTACAGACCTGCAACGTTTGTGTTTTATCTCTGGACAGCGGCTAGCTGTTTCCCCTTACATCAAGTCTTTATGCTAAGCTAAGCTAGCAGGCTTCTGCCTGTAGCTTCATATTGACTGTACAGACACAAGAGTGGCATCAATCTTCTCGTGAGCTCATTTCTCAAAATGTCAAATCGTTCTTTCAATATCAGCAACAGTGCCACATGTTAGTCACAGTTCTGGTCCAGGCGGCACTGTGACGCTCCTTCTACATGACAACTGTAAAATAGTTTAAAGTTTTGAAAATGAGGAAGTCCTGATCATAAGGGCATCGCCCCTCGCTTTCTGCTGTTACATCGGATTATTAAGCGAGACATCCCAGAATAGTTGTGAGCAGGGCGCGTTATGAAGGTTCTGGGTCGGGCATCTTTCACTTCATCAAATCCAATCGGAAATTCAGACTCAGCACTTCAGGAAACTGGTGAAGAGCGCTCACTGAGAAAACACCACCTTTGGAATTTGCCCCTCAGGGAAAAAAAATACAGAGAGTGAGTGTGTGTTTGTGTGTGTATGTGTGTGTGTGTGTGTGTGTGTGTGTGTGTGTGTGTGTGTAGGGCAGAGAGGAGGAGGGGAGGGCCAATGGGAGGGCTCACCAGAGAGCTGAAGCCCTTCTCCTAAAGCAGAGTATTTACAAGAAACGGTTCAAGCATGCTGACAGATTACACAAGACACGCACACACACACACTCAGGCTGTGTGTGTGTGTGTGTGTTGCAGGGAGGTGTAGCAGAGGAGACAGAAAGTGAAGGGATCTCAGGCTGATGACTTTAAGTGGTGTAGGAGAGGAGAAGCGGCGAGCGTCTCGACCTCGTGCAGCTCGTCGGCTCTCTCCGTCTGCTTCTTGCGGCTCTTCCTCGCGGCGTCTCTGTTCTTCTCCTGCCTCTTCATCCCTCTGCGTCCCGCCGGCTGCCCGTCTCCTTCTCTCCCCTGCACACATGGATGCAACAGACACTCTTTAGATTAACTGCGCCTGAGAATGATTTATAACTTTTTGGTATTGCATCATGTTCAGATTCAGTCCATAGGTCACAAGGTCATCACTAACTAATCATGTGAAATTAGTTCTCTCTATTAAAGCAGGAAGTTGTTTTGCAGCGCGTGATGTTAAAGCCTCTGCGAAGTCAATAAATAAACTACATGTGAAGGTAGACGCTCATCTTCCTGGCTGATTCCCTACAGTGAGGCTTTGAAAGCAGCTGGATTTCCTGAACAGTGAACACATGAAACACTGATGATCATCAAGGTGTCAGCTCGACTTCATCACAGTGTTCACTGACAGAACCAGACGAGTCCAGAGATAACAGTACGACACACAGACCATACTGTGACTGTTCTAACAGGAACACTTCTATAACACAAAGCTCTGATCCATCTTCAGCTGTGAAACCACGTTTCCATCATTGTTTCACTCTGTTTTCCATCAGGAGAGGTACATTCAAAAAATGTCTCCAGCTGGAACTGAACTTGGGGTTCTGCCATCACAGCGTCTTGACAGATTCCGGGTTTTCCCTCTGAGCAGCCAATAACAGACTTATTACAGGGACTGAAGAAAGCTGCTTGCTGAGCTCAGTGTCACTTAATAACTATACAAATCTGTAAGACGTCCTTGAAACACATGAATCAGAGTGGATTACATTTTGTAAATAACAATATTAAATGTCAGAATTTCATGTTCACAATATTAAAGAGGTGATAACACACTCAGAAATATTCATTTGTTGATAAGTGTATGAAGAAGCTGTTCTCAGAGGAGAATCAGCTCCCAGGACACTGGAGCTACAGGTGGCAGGGTCCGCCACCTGTAAACAGAGTAAAGCAGTATGAACCTGTTTTCTCCTTTAAGGTCAGTTTGTTGATTGAGTTTATAGAAATATCAGCCATGAAGTTCTCTCTTTCTTTTTCAAATGGTTCCATTAAATTAATATAACATTTACACTTCATTAAGGCTGTTAATGTGGTCAGATTACTGTCTTTTTTAGATTGATTGATTGATTGATTGATTGATTGATTGAATGAATGAATGAATGAATGAATGATGAGAACTTACCGATCCGGCGGTGTTGCTGCGGGTGTCCTCGGCTGACAGCGAGCTGGGGCTGTTGGGTTCGGACCCGGTCTCCATGAATAAGGGGGACATCTCCTCCAGCCCGGAGAGGACTCGGCTGGCTGGCTGACGAACCTTCAGCCCGCCCGGATCACCCGCGCAGCGTCCCTGCAGTAGTGGCCGGGTTCATTCACGCTGTGGAGCTGCGCAGGACCTGCGCGCCTCTGCAGCCCGGACTGACTGTGACTGACTCTGGATCAGAAGAAAAGTCAGAATAAACCGGACAACGCTGGGTGCCCTGGATGCAAACTGATGTCTGACGGCTGCTTGGTGACTTGTGAGTCTAACGCTGTGCCGCTCGGAGTGTCTGAGTGCTTTTCTGCAGGAGTTTGGTGATGATGCAACGACATGCTGCTTTCAGTTTCTCTTTCTTTTAAACTGACCCGTTGCGGGTAATGGTTGCGGGGGCTGCGCTGCGTTCACGTGCAGTGTGTTAGTTTCACTTTTCAGCACCGTGTTTGAGAGACTGACTGTTTCTAAGCTGGAAACTACCGACACACTGTCTGGCTGACTGGCTGGCTGGCTGGCTGTCTGGCTGCTGGTTTTCACTGAGTCTTATTATCGTACAGGTGTGCTGGCCTGGTCTGTGCGTGTGGTTGAACACATAATAACCTCTGAACTGTTAATTTCGAGGGGAAGTGAACGCAGCAGGATGAATGAATGGGATAAGATGTGGCTGAACAGGAACAGGTCGCGGCTCAATGACCAAGTTAAGGAGGAGGTGGCGCCTCCCTCACGTGCGGGGGATTTTTCTGTAGTGCCAGGAAATGATGGACCAAACCCTCCGCCTGCAGCCAGCAGCTGTTACTGGTTCCCAGCAGGAAATGATGCAACCACAGGTAGAGAGAGCGCCATTCATGATCCTGTGTTTCTATTTCTGTTTCTCTGTGTGGCTTACTTTCTTTTCCAAAAGCAATAAACGACTATATCCAAGCCAGTACTGACTGAGCTGATATAACGTTGTATATTAGTGCTTATTATAAATCCAGAAGCTAAGGGACCTTTTGTTAATTATGCGGCAAATATCCCATAATGACATAAGACTGTAATGCCCAGCTAACACAAATATATTATTCAAAGTTTTATTTTAAGAATTGTTGCCAGCTGTCAAATGGACACCTGAAAGCACCTCTATGAACGTATTTAGAAAGCAATGTGCGTTTCCCTCATGAAAAATTATATATGTAATTCTTATGTCTGAGATTTATTTCCACTGTTTTAATGCTTCTGTCAGACAAGGTGAATACTGTAAGCAGAACTGAAAATATTAATGTCGATGAAACCCTGTGAACAAGTTTTAAGTGTTAGTGTGAATGAAAACTGGAAACATATAGAATTGCAGGATGTTTTGGACTGTTTAAAACATCTGTATGGTGCTAACAGAATTTTATTAATTATTATTATTCTCCGACGATATCGACCGTGTTTTATTCTATTATCAAACGTGGGGTTTTGTAAACACCACAGTCAGGACTTTCATATATTTGGATACCAGCTGAGACAGAACATCCCCAGATTGCTCAACACACACGTCATTTCCGCTAACAGACACACGGAGGCGCCAAATACACACAAACACGCCTCTACATCACAGCCGCACCTTCAAAATGCTCACCCACCAATCAACAGCTTCGGACGTCTCTAACAACCAATCAGCGTTCGCTGACTACCCAGCTGTCCACTCGGTGGCTGCGTGGGGCGGGATTAGCATGTCAGCCACTTCCTGGTTCGCAATGCTCATGGATGCTGAACATCTTTCTCACGATAGGTCAGTAAAAGTAGATATAAAACAGAAAGATTTATTATAACTGCAGTTTAGTTTCTGGGACGACGCCGCGATGGGTTTGCTGACGATTTTGAAGAAGATGAAGCAGAAGGAGCGGGAAATGAGACTGCTGATGTTGTATCCTGTGCGTAACAGTTTGCTAGCTTAGCTTGGAACAAACTAACATACATGTCCCAACTTCATCATAACTTTATCTGTCAGTCACACAAGAGCAGCATTTTATATATGTGTATGATCAGATATTATGTGATACGTGTCGTTTTGTGACGTTTGTGTGGCGCATTTTGTGCTGCATCATGCTAACCTGCTAGCTCTTAAGAGTGGTAAGTGTCACTGGATAATTCGTGATCAGGTGCGAGAGTTCCTCTTTAACCTTGCGCGTGCAGAGGTCTGGACAACGCGGGGAAGACCACCATCCTCAAGAAGTTCAACGGAGAAGACATCAGCACCATCTCCCCAACACTGGGCTTCAACATCAAGACGCTGGAGCACAAAGGGTAACGCGCATGCGCACACAGCAAAGTCCTGGCTTGATGCTCAGAGTGACACATGACACACACACTCCACCACGCTGCACACACTCCAACACGTGACACACACTCCACCACAGGACACACACTCCACCACAGTACACACACTCCAACACACGACACACACTCCACCACACTACACACACTTCAACACACGACACACACTCCTACACACAACACACAATCCAACACATGACAGTAAGTAAAACAGTGTTAAACTGTGTTGTCAGCTTGTTTATTCAGTCATCCATGCAAAGAGATTATTTAGTTTGTTATGGCATAACAACTACGTAGTGCACCTTTAAGTAAGAATTGTCAGCATAATGTTCTGTACCTGCCCCTAATGCAGTGAAATGTTCCCTGTCATTGTCGGACTACTAATCTGAAGATTTCTGATTATTATTACTGCTCCATCAGTGTGTATGTTGTACTTTATTGCTTTTGTTGTACCAGTTTTAACTCATTATACACCTTTGGGTAGTTTATGCCGCAGTATTGCATCATTTTCTATAAGATTATTGTATGTTTGTAGCCTGTACTGTGAGAGCTATGTGTAAAATAACAATAAATAACATCTTTTCAAATCAATTCAGGATGCCATGGCTTTCAGAGACATGAATTACTCCAGACCAGCTGTATTTATGTTTTTTTATTCATTTTTTTGCTTTCAACGATGTTTCCTGTGTGTTTGTAGGTTTAAGCTGAACATTTGGGATGTAGGCGGTCAGAAGTCTCTGCGCTCCTACTGGAGGAACTACTTCGAGAGCACAGACGGGCTGGTGTGGGTGGTGGACAGCGCAGACAGACTCCGACTGGACGACTGCAGGCAGGAGCTCAGTGCTCTGCTGCTGGAGGAGGTACACACAGAACCAACACTGGAGGGATGAGACGCACATGTCAGGTCTTGTGACAGCTTTGCCAGATGGGTTTGATGCTTTCAAACCTAATAATTGCTTTAAATCCACCTGAACTGACACAAAAATAAAACAGAAATATTATTGAAATTAATTCATTCTAAACTAAGAGGATGTGAGGAATAAGACTAAAGGACTGTCAGATTACTCTGTCATATAAACCTTCAGAGCTAAGAGTGTCCTTTCCTCCATGCAGAGGTTAGCTGGAGCAACGCTGCTGGTGTTTGCCAACAAACAGGATCTACCAGGAGCGCTGTCCAAAGAGGCAATAAGAGAGGTGAGGCCAGACTTAATCTGAGTTATATTGTTATTGCTGATTTAAATTCATGCCAGATTACAGTTGGATTTATCAATGATGAACCACAATGTGTGTTTCTTCAGGCGCTGGCTCTGGATAAGATTAAAACTCATCACTGGTGTATCATCGGCTGCAGCGCAGTCACCGGAGAGAACTTGTTAGACGGAGTGGACTGGCTGTTAGACGACATCGCTGCCAGGATCTTCACCGCTGACTGAACGCGTCATAGTTTCTTTTTAGACAGCTGCTTCTCATGTGGTGAGCTCTGACATGATCCCAGGCTCATCACTGGACTGAAGGATCATACAGCCCAGCTGTTCTGTCTCATCTGCTGCAGTGACATACAGATCAGTACTGTCTGCATCTGATCACAGCAGTCACTCCTGGCTTTTATGTAAAGTGATTTAATGTTTGTTTTGATCAAGCACTTCGCTCACATTTGTATCTTGGGTACATCAAGCTGTCAGCTGATTTGTGCCTCACATTAGTGTTATTGAATAAATTCAAATGCCTGAACTCTGTGCAACTCTGTAGATCCACCAGGACATTTTCCAACATGTTGTGTACTTGTAGTTCATTTTCATAAATGCAGTTCTTTTAGTGGCAATGATTTTACTTCAACAAGGAAGGTAATGTGTCCTTCCATGACTGTCAGAATCTAGATTGTTATGTAGGGTTTTTCTTTGGGGTGGGGGGGGTTCCCTGTACCCAGACTGAATGCTGTACACTTTATAGTTCTTAACCCATTTCCATCATGGAACCAGCTAGTTCTCAATTCAATCAGCAAATCTTGACATTTACCCCTTAAAACTACTCCAGCAATTCATCACAGAATCATTTGACAGTCAGACAAACTTTGCGTGCATTATGGCTTAAATGACAGTCATTTAAAGAAAATTATTCCAGTTTCCTGGTGCGTCAGGAGCTTAAAAGCCCTTTTCCCCAGAACATGCCCTTATGTAGTATGAGGCCTTTCAAGCTGTAGTGAAAACTGTACTTTATTTCAAGTTCATTTGAAGGCTTCATTACAAAAGTGGTGGCATCTTTAACACTTCATCAGCAACACAAGATCAGAGATGGTGCTTCAATAGGGAGCCTGTTTAAAAAAAAATAAATAAAAAATTAGAAACAGGAGACAAAATCCTCAGTGTACCAATAATCTGAAGGTATAGCTTTGATCAGAGGGGTACCAATCAGTCATGAAATTTCAGACTGGGGCGGTAATAAGAAACTCATCACGTCTACTGAAGTCACATTACAATTCCATATGTTGAGACCTGATGTCTCAAATGTAAAGCCTGAGTTTAAAATGCTCACCAGCATTTGTCAACGTGTGCACGACCGAGACGCCGACTTCATGCTGCTGGGTCAAGAGAGAAAAGTTAGGATTACGTAACAAGTTTTAAAAATGCATGCTTTAGCTTCTGGTTTGGATCGGAGTCCATTTTTCTGTCACACCCACAGTGCTCCATCAGAACTCCAGCAGGTCACTTTACACCTGAGGGGGACTCCGGGTTCTCAGTGCCACACTGGGTCAACAGGAGGGAAAGTGGGCTGGAGTAGGGGAAACCCCTTGACTGAGATATCCGTACACATTAAATAATTTCTGCAATACATTTATACAGTTACTCATTTACCTGTAGCAGAGGCAAGTTCCTGTTCCTGACACTTCAGACAGCAACAAACCTGCAACAAGTGACGAGGTTAAATTCCCATACGACTGGTGCAGATCAACACATTTATCCTTGTGTGATCAGAGGGGATACCAATCAGTCATGAATTCTCAGACTGGGGCGGTAATAAGTAACTCATCACTTCTGCATCATGAATGTAGACAAGTGCCAAGCCACTAGTTCTGATTCTGAACCTGAATACTCACCAACATGTGCCAACAGTGAGATCAGAAGCATGCGATGCCAGGACCTTTAAAAAGAAACACTGATTAATGTTTAGGTTTTTTTTTTTGTTTGTTTTTTTTTAAATACAGATTAAAAGCCAAATTGATGAACAAAACTTCCAGGTCATTTGATATCATTTTTACAATTATGCTCAAATATGCAAGTGATGAGTTTAAGTGACATGTTTAGTTGCTCTGATTCAAGTCGAGGCAGTTAAGGTACATTGGCTAATAGACCAGAGCATGAAACCAGTACAGGTTTCCATACACACCTCATGTTTTGAGTAGTTTGACGCCCAACTTAAAGCCATATTAAAACAAAAGCCATTCATAGTTATGCCCCACTGGCCATTCAAGCTACATGTAGGTTTTGGTTTCTGTGTGGATCAGATAGGGAGGGTTTCAGTCATGCCCTCAGTCAGCTCTGTCTCCATCAGAACTCCAGCAGGTCACCTTACACCTGATGAGGGACTCAGGGTTCTCAGAGCCATACTGGGTCAACAGGAGGAGAGGCTGACTGGAAGAATATGGGACGATGTGTCAACATCCCATGACTGTTGTGCGAAGCCATCATTTCCACAATACCAGAGACCAGAGTTGTTCATATGTACCTGTAGCTGCACTGGTGTCTGCTGCTGACGGAGGGCTCCAATCCTGCAACAAGGGCAAAGAGTTACTCAGTGGAGTTTAACATGTAAAGGACAACATTTTTATTTCTTCTCTTCTCAGAGGGGTACCAATCAGTCATGAATTCTCAGACTGGGGCGGTAATAAGAAACTCATCACTGTTTAAGATTTACCAGCAAACGTAACCATGGTGAACAGATACCCACCTCGCTGATGAGCTTGGATGATTCTGTTGGACCTCAGTTCAGCATCGATGATCTTTAAAGTCCAGATCGGCATTCACACCAGGATCGTGAGCCTAATGAAAATTAGCCAACACATCAATTTCTGTGAAACACAATTTGGAAAACAAGTTCGTTTCCACGTTCGTTTCCATTCAGACTGTTGGTAGCCCCAACAGTTCTTCACCTTGTTGCCAGGGAAATGCCAGTGGGTCCACCTTTTCAGGTTCTGGCATTTACACAAGGCGTAAGACGTGCGCGAGTGTCATCACAAAGGAAACGAAGCTGTGACAGTTGTATCCGACATAACCAAGTGTGCTTGAAGTGCCACCACTTTGGGCACATGTCAGATAACAAAAGTAAAAGCCTGAAGAGCTCACTCACCTGGGTGAACACATGGAGAGGTGGCACAAGCCTTCCAAAGCCAGGCACCTGCAACAGACATGATACCATGAGGTCTGAGCACAAAGACGGTTCTCTACCATTTTTTAAACTTTGCTGATGTCAGATATTCCATTTCTCAACAGCAGTTCAGACGAACGAGATTCCAAGTCTATCTCATCATTTTCAGCAGGTCTGGATTAATATACTGGTTCTATAGCAGGGACTCAATTCTTACCTTTAGAGAGAACACCTCCACACCGCCATCATGCTGCTGAAGCAGTCGAGCATCTATGGATGGAAGACATTTTACTGCACATGTTTAAAAAGATACTAAATCATGCTTTAGTTAAACTTGGTGTCATTTTTAAAGAAGCAGTTTCTCAGTTGTTCATGTCGTTTCACATCGGGTCAAAGTGAGCTAAGTATCATCATCATTGGAACTGCTGGGACGTTCACTCTTTGGATGCACTAAAGGATGAAGACTCACCATGCGACTCCAGTAGTCTTCCTCTTCAGGTGTCCTCTGACAAGGCTCTGCAAGAGAAATCTGTACATCAGCAGAGTTTAACAATCCCAAGTAGCATTTTAACATTTGAGATGTTTGATCAGGGCTTTGGTGACAAACTGCCATGTGACAATAGTCGTCCAGATGTTTGATGGGCATTACCCCATTTCATCCTTTCAAACAGTCAGAAACACCCTGCCTGTGACTTCACTTAAACTACAGATTTCACATTTGTTACAACCTCATCAGCATTTAGTAATGGAGCACAACTGTCATTTGTTTCATTTGCAACTGCATAAGCAATTTGGATGTTTAACACGCAGCAGGGAAGGCATTTCTGATAACTTTGTCAAACAAACTCAGATTTCTACTCACATGCTGAGATGTTCATGTAGCATCTTTCCTCAAACATCCAGACAAACTCCCACCTGGCAGAGAAAGATCATGTTAGCCACAAGTTTAGGATGTGAACATCTTTTACGAGTTCAACTGAGGGTGGTCAGATTAAAGTCTGACATCACTTGAATCAGGCATATGCTTGTCATCAAATATAATCATCACATGTAACCCCCACTACAGAAACATTTAGAAGGAATCCATCATTTTCTCACCTCAGTTCTCTCTGCTTTGATGAGCCGAGTGAGCAGAAAACCAAGAAACAAAAGTTAGTCTTTAGCCTCACAGGGAAGGGTCAGTCTTTAATATGTTGGAGGGTTTATCAGATTTAAAATCTAGCATCACAATAAATCAGGCATATGCTTGTCTTTTATGAAAATCATCACTTATGACCCTGCTTGAACTGAATCTATAAACATCACGTCTCTCACCTGCTGAAGGCCTTCATCCCATCGGTCATGGTCTTCCTCTCTGATCAGCCTTTAACATCGGGGGGGGGGGGGGGGGGGGGGATTAAAAAAAATGTTCTGCCAGTTATGCAACTTAAAAAAAAAAAAACACACACACATCTGATTTTGAACTAGTTTTGTTTTATACAGATTTGATGTATTAGCTTTGAGCCCATGTGCTACTCAGAATCTGGTAAAGAACTTTCTTCAAAGGCTGATTCGGTAAGAGAGAGTTCAGAGATTCATCACTGCAGCACTGCGCTCCTGAACAGCTAGAGAGACAATTACAGCAAAACCAATTTTAAAAAAAAAAAAAAAAAAAAAGTTACCTCATGAGGAGTGTCTCCACATTCTGCTCATTCCTGGAGGACAGAGGAGATGGAGGGGAGATGAGCACGTTACAGATTATAAATGCTACTTTCAGATGAGCACAAATCCTTCTTGCTACTCAGCAGTTTGAGAGATGAAGTTTCCTCAAAAGAGTTCAGTGAGAGAGTTCAAGTGTGACATCACTGTAGCATGTTGCTCCATGTCATGACAGGCTGAGTTTTATTTCTGAATGTGCCAGATTGCGGTGAACTCACCTGTGCAGCGAGCAGCTTCTGGGTCGTTCTCGGTCATCTAGAAACAGTAAGAAGAATGCATCCATTAGCATGCTGTAGCTAGCAGGTCAACACGTGACCGCTCCGTGCAGCGTGTGTCCACGCGACAGGAGTCGACAGACTGTAGTAGTTTTTAAAAAACGTGTCTCACATCAGAATAATAAACTCCAATCACAGTCATTCAGGACAGGTCTGTGAAGTTCTCATCATTGAGAGACACTGCTGCAGCCACACCACACGAGCAGAGGCCATTTCTGTAGCAGACTGTCTACGAGCTTATCATACATTTACCATAAATATCACACGCAACATGTACCAAACATGTTATTGATTATGCTGACATCATGACTCAGATGAAAGTCTGATGTTTGAGTGTAGGATGGTGAAGGATTGTGGCCTGCTGCTCAGCACCCTCCAGCTGCTAGCTAACAGTCCGCCTCCGTTTGTAAAACCCGCGGAGTTTAAAATTATAAATACTAATTGCAGATGTAACATATCGGCAAAGCAATAGCGCTACAATATAACACGTTATCTACACTGATGGAAAAGTCTGCAACATGAGTGCTAGCAAGTGAAGAGTGTGGGCTCTTACCTCGGGCAGATGAGAGGAGGAAGTGGAAGAAGAAACCGGTCTGTCTCTCTTTTATGTCCCGCATGGCGGACTCCTCTCTACGTCACTCTTTAACCGGGAAAACGACTCTGACCTTCCGGTGAGCGACATTTAGCTTCGGTGACAGTTTCTCATTTTATAGGAAAAGACAAACTGTTTTATTATATAGATACTAAACGCACTGTGTGTCCAACGGCGAGTTTCTGTTTCTGCTAATGACACATTTGAAGAAAGTGAACAGAGTTTCTTTGACTACGTCATTTCCGTTGGCACACAATTGCTCACGGCCACAAGATGGCGACAAACATTCTGAAACGTACATGTTCATTAGAACATGTTGTTTCTATGTTCAGTAGAACATGAACATGTGTTGTATGTTTACTATGTTCTTCAGTAGAACATGTTGGTTCCAGAGTGACAGAGTAAACAATAGCAGAACTTTGTCCCATTAGCTTTTTCTAAAACAATCACTCGAACAATCTAAGGAATATAAACATATCTATGTGTTTATAAGATGAACACAAACATAGCTAGTTACATTAGATCAGTTTTATTCCTACCTAATTTGTTGTATGGAAATGTATTGTAATATGTTCTCAAGTCAACAAGATGTTTTCATGTTCTATTACATGTTAAAACGTGAAACATTTTAAGAATACGAATCACGTTATAACGTCACGTTATAACTATTTTATGTAATAGGCTAACAGGAAAAGTGTAGCTGACTTGTAACGTTTTGTCGACGATATAAGTTATCATATTATTTTATAACTATGTTTTCACATTGTAAAAAGTCAAACAGCTTTTTTGTTAAAACCTTACAAGTTTCTCATTATCATATCTTAAGCTTGTATATCATAATAGCGTGGAACTATCTTGTTTTAATGTGAAAATATCCTGTTATATTGATACCTCATTTCCATTCTTCTTTTCTTTTTTATCACTTTCAAAATCAAACAAATCTTTTATTGCAAACAGCTCTCTTCTTGCTGTTCTCCTGTTTTATTGGTCTGTCTGAACAAACAGCTTCAGCTATCGTTCAGCTGTGTGGAGAAGGGACGTCGTTCTGAGGGTCAAAACTTCAGCAACGTGAGACGAAACATGTTGTTCTCACACAGACTTCGCGTGTTGTAACAGAAGTTTTAAGTCTCCAGAAGCCGTCGCCTCAAGTTATGGAGAGATAGTTTAATCTTATTCATTCTGATTCATCTGTAAAACTATGACACCGACATTAGCAACTAAACTCCTGACCATGTTTTATTCTGTATTTATCTTCTAAACATGAAAATACAACCAGTACAATAAATTAAATCTTTATTTTTTCCGAGAGGTGCTTCTTGTCACGGTTCAGGACTTCAGAAGCTTTGATTAGGATACAAACATTTTTCCAAAACAATCATTATTTACACAACAAGTTATCCAACTTGTTTAGCCGAGTTTACAAGAATCACTGAGTACACTTGAGGTAAACCAAATAGTAAACCTTTTAATTATCATCAGTGATTAGTGATGCTTCAGGCTACTCACACCTCTCTTCTGCAATGAGAACGTGTATAACAGACAAGATGTGCTTCTGCAATGGTAACAATCAAAAGACAAACAGTGGATCCTACACCTGTGTTTAGTGCTGATTTATTACCAGTATGTAAAAATAGTCTTTATCGTTCCCTCTTTACACACACATTGCAAACCCTCTCCTGTCCCGTCCCTTCAGGTTCTGTAACCTTCACCAGAACACACAGCGAGAGGTGAACGTTATCTCATGAGGAAGTCAAACACGGACCATCTGTGCCCTCAAAGATAACAAACCTGTGTTTAAACTGGTAGAAACTGCAATTTTCCTTAAAAATATTGACAAACAAACGTGTGTGTGTTGAGAAAGACACACAAGGACAAGCTTGTCCTGATTACTGATTATAGACAGCAATAAATGGCACTGATTAACATACAAGACATGTAAATACCTGCAGAACTAAAGTCCACTGATCAGTCATCGCCCTACGATGAAGACGTTCCATTCCTTTTGGTTACACATCAACATTTTACTAGTTTCATTGTACTTAACCAAAGGAAGCAAAGATTATTTGTGCTCCAAGCTCTTAATAGTGGACCGGATGTATGCAGCTAAGATGTTAAGACGTTCTTACACTGCTGAATAAATCTGAATTAGTAACACAATAAAAGGGAACCAGGAGCAGCTGACCTCCGTCACATGAACACTGGACCTTTCCATAGACTTCACTGTAAAATCAACAGCTTGGCTCCCTCACCTCCAGTCTGTCTACACAGTGATATGCACCATGAAGAAACAAAGGCAGTAAAGTTTATGATGAGTAATTAACTTACATAAATAATCATAGTGAGGCCTCACGCATGACTCAGACGCATCACATGACTGTAAAGGCCCTGGTGTTGTCATGGAAACAGGCGGGATTGTGCATCACAAATCACTATTAGTACATAAATATTAGTAAAAGCTTTGTTTATCGTCCATGTGGAAATCAGCTCTATCGAAATTCAGCCAACACGGCGCTGTGTTGCTGTTTCTTCTGAGACGCAGGAGACGATGATGACAGCGAGGATGATGTCACAGGAGTGAGCGTGACGCTGTAGAGGTTGGCGATGAAGGCCTCCCAGCCGCGGCGGAAGGCTCGGTCCAAGGCCTGTCGGGAACGAAGGGGATGAAGGTTAGCAGTCGACTTACATGATCCAAAATACAGCAGTGAGAACCAACCATGTATTCACATTTAGTCATTTTCAGAAACTGATCTTCCTTGTTGAGGAAGCTCAAGATTTGCATGTTGAGCTGACTCATGTTTACTGACTACAAGGCACTTCAGTTTCCACAAGCAGTTTACTGGAAATATTCAAATTGACTGTCTCTGTTGTCTCTGTAGATGGTGTGAAATGAAATAATTGCTTCCAGGGAACTTCCCAGGCAATGAAACACCGGATGAAATCTATCTGTCGGGAAAGAAATATACTCCTGGCAGATTAAAGCTGTCGCCAGAGGACCTCCTCTGTTCTTTCTGCACACTGCTGCAAAATGTAAAACTTTCAACTTTATGAAGCAAGAACATACTTTTCCTGCTCTTTTCCAGCCACCTCTAAGATTTATCTTGGTCTAAACTGGTTGTGGAGCACTGCTTGTAGCCTGTTGCTTTTCTAACAGGTAAATTTATGCTATTAATGCTATGAATAATCAACTAACTCTCTTAGCGATTGAACAGGTAATGCATAGACTCTCCACCTTACTCATAAAAGTAATGTTGTGCAGACACGAGCTGCTGAGATTGTCCTCCATCTACCAGGAGGTCACGCTCTGAGGCTGGAGGGTGGAGGCTGATTGGCTAACAGTGGTGGAATGTTTTTATGGTGTGGGTTTAGAGGGCGGGTCAACACAGGCTGCCGTACCTCGGTCCACTGATCAGAGCACATGATATAGGCGGTGCAGGGATGTCACCTCTGTGCACGTCTCTCAGTGGAAGCAGAGACTCTCTGGGAGCAGGTGAGTCAGGTGGAGGTGCACGCCGTGCGTCCACACACAGCTAACAAGCCTGTTCCTGAAACATCCGTTACAGCTTTGCTCTCTCTCTGCATTTAATGTGACGTGAAGGAAAAATCCTGTCACAGGAGGTTAGCTAATGGGTTGGCGACACGCACCATTGGCTGCTGTACCTTGACCTCAGTGGCGGTCGATTATTAAGGTGATAGTTTCCAAGGTGATTAATAGCCCAGTGTGCAGTATATATAGAGGATGTGGAGGGAGAACTTTAACCCTCTGTTCCACAGACTCCATTATGTAACGCTGAGGGGCTTAAAGATTAACCAGATTGGGTGGAAATGGAATTTATGTAAATGTGAGACACAGAAAGAAGTTAATAAACTTTAGTTTGACAGAAAGGCTCTCGCTTTGCATTTCTTCGCTGTGCTCTCTCACCTTGCGGTAATTCTTCCTCTTCACCATCTTCATCCCCTCCTCTTGCTCCTTCTTCATCCTCATCTCCTCCTCTCCCTCCTCGTCTCTGCCCCTCTTCTTGTCTCTGATCAGGACCTGGTCGTCCTCATCCTCCTGAGTTGGGAAGTGAACGAGCGATGGCTCCACCTTCTTCTCCATCTCGACCTCGATCATGACCCCAGTGTGTGGGTCGACCGGTCTCTCCGTGCCCACACTGGGCCTCTCATCCCGGGCTGCATCCTCCTCGGCTCTCTCCTCCTTCTGCTTCCTCCTGGAGCTTCTCCTCCACCTGCTGCTGCGGCGGCTGGGTTTCCTCTGGAGGAGCGTCTCCCCGTCGCCTTCCACCAACACTTCATTAAAGTCAAATGCCTCAGCTTCTTGCGTCTCTGCCCCAGAGACATGCACCTCACTTGGGTTCTGGCTGCTCACGACTCCCCCCTCGGTCTTGCTGTCTTCCATCACATTCCAGCTCTCCTGCTCTTCTCCAACCATCTCAGGCTCATCAAGGCGACCATAGAAGCCGCTGGACTTGTCCAGAAACTTTGGGGCCCGGATGGAGCTGCGCACAGAACTTTTCCTGGAACTCTTGCCAATCGTCATCTTTTCTGTTTGTTTGTGTTTCTTGTGTCCTCTGTTGCACTCTTTTCCTTCTTTACAGATCGTTTTTTGTTAGCCCTGAAAGATAGGGAGAATCACAAATAAGAGATTAATACTGTTACATAACCGTGTCCTGCCCCTTGCTCAGCGAAACTCCTTCTGTGACACATACAGGCCAAATTATTTTATAGCAACTGTGAGATCATTTTAGTTGAGCCACAGTTCAGAAAAGTTGAAGATAAAAAGGAAAGCAGAGCGGAAAAGCAACTGTAGTTTTATATTTGACTTTACTGTGTGTGCGTGTGTGTGTGTGTGTGTGTTATCAGGTTGTGATGATAACTGAGTGCCAAAGCTAATGACACAATGTTCTCTCAGCTGAGGTCAGACACACATGGACACGCAGACTCAGACTTTGACTCTGATTGATCCAGCAGGATGCTGAACAGCAGCCAGAATCAATGACTTCATATTAATTATCTCTCAAAGCCAAAGCCAGCCTCACTGAAGGCTCATCATCCTTAATGTCAAACAGGTGAAGGGTGAAGTCGCCACTTGAAAAAGAAAGAGAGACAAGAGTGTCACGTCTGGGTATTTTCCATCAGCCATCAGGCTTCACCCGGGTTTTCTAATAGATAATTAGCTAATTAGCTCAGCTTAGCATAAAAAGTAGAAACCCATTGTTAATTCAAAAATCTTGCTGCAAACACTATATATTGAATTTTGTTTGATTTGAAAGTGTGAAACTAACTGTTTGGGGTTTTATGAGGAGCAGAGACTAACTGGGGTCCTCCAGGCTCCCTAAGCCAAGCTAAGCTAAACTAAGCTAACCAGCTGTCGGCTGTAGGCTCATTGGATGAGTATTTCTCAAAATATGAACAATTTATTTGAAGAAGCCGACTGTATATAGGCTACATTATGTTTTTGGAGTGATGGGTTAGGGTTAGCCATAGCCTGTTAGCATGTTTGCTGGAAGCTAGCATATGCAAAGATACCATTTTAATGGCTTCTTTGTTTTAGCATTTAACCATAACATTAAGCATACCAACATATATAACATAAACTCTATGTCATATAAAACTGTAACAGGACTTGATGTCTGTGAGTGAATGAAATTAAAATCTGTTTAAAAAGTGGGTGTAACAGGTACAGCTAAAAAAGAAACAATTAAATAAATACATAAATATAATAACCACTTTCTGTGCTGTGATAAATTCTCTCTGAGTGCTGAAGTTATAGTTCTGCCAGGTGTAAGTAACATGTCACATCCAAAATAATAGATTGTAAAGATAGAGAAACACATTATCGAACAAGAGTTCAAATTTAAAAAAGGAACTAAAGGATGACAAGGAAGCAGAAAAAGGAAAGAAAGGCACACTGGCAGATTTAATGACACAATAAAACTGATTAATAAAGAACCATGTTAAATGTTAAAAGTTATTTTAAGAGGAAACAAGAGAGCTGCTGTTCACTTTCTTACCAGAAGTAACTCAGACAGACATTATTGATCTTTAAATAATGTCAAAGTGTAGTAATGAGTAAAATGCTGCAGGTCTCACCAGATATGTTGCTGTCGTCTTCTTCCTCTCTCTCTGTGTGTGTGAGCAACACCTCTCGTGTGACTGACTGACTGTGTGACTGAGTGTGTGTGAGTCTGAGTGAATGACTGAAGCTCAGAGTTTAGGCTCCACCCCCAGCTCAGCGTCACGCCGCCTCCCTGCCCCGACCTGCCGTCAGCACAGCAAACACTCGCAGCACAGACGCAGCTGAGCACTCTCCCCTCTGACTCTTTATTCTTGACCACACACACCTCTTCTTCACATCCTTGAACACACACTGACTCAGAGATAAAGTTGTGTGTTAGAATCTGTTGCACTAACACAAGATACAGGGACAAACATGCCTGCACACACATCTGACCACCAGAAGCAAACACTCTGACTTTAGTGTCTCTCAGCCATTAATCATGAACTTCCTCAGCTGTCACAGATAAAACCTGCAGAGTCGAGATGTGACGTCGACCTCGTCTGCTGATGTTCAGCCATCCTCAACATACAGTCTTAGATATTTAGTAGATTTTTGACTCATCCAACTCATCAAAAACTGAAAAGGTGTCGGAAATTAAATGAGACTCAAAATAAACTTTTCTTACAAAAATCACCTTTAACTCTCAGATATTGATATCAGTCTCCAGTCAGGTTGAGCTGCATTTAATATATCAATATAACTGTGATATCCCTCACTGGCTGACAAGATATTATCAATCATTTAGAGCTCATAGTCCAGTGTCTCAGTCTTAAAATATGTGTTGTCAGTATAAGTCATGTGAAAAGCTTTATGAGGTTTGATATTAAAGGGGATGAAAGTGAAAGTTGAAGTGATTGTACATTAATCCAACTTCTGCCAAGTAACAGTTTTATTGTGAAAAGTCTTCTTATAAAGTTTGGGTGAATTTTAAGAGCCTTCTCTCATCAGTTAACTATTGAAAGGCCAACTAGGCAAACAGAAGGAGCACTGTGTAGTCTGAAGAAGTTCAAACTCCTGTACTATCCTTTACTTAACTATGAAATTAAGGTCCCTAGAACACTGTTTGAGGCTCGAAAGGTGGCAGGATCAACCACATATAAACAAAGTAAAACAGTATAAACTTTGTCGTCCTTTAAGGTCAGTTTGCTTATTCAGTTTATTCACTCATGAAAACAAAGAGTTTGTTTTGTTCAGTCATAAAAAATATCAGTCAATGAAAATCTTACAGTTCGGATTAAAATGTCTTCCCCAAAACTACACAGGACACCTTTAAATATCCAAACGTTTGTATCAATACTTTATGGTATTAGTGATAATGAATCATATCATGTCAATTTCATGATATTCTTATTTTAGACTTTATGTGACTCAAGTTGCTGGCTGCCTCTGAAATTAGGTCATCCTCCTTCACACAGAATAAACAGTAAAACTCTCTATTGATAAGCTAGTATATCCTGATGGACAGTGTGTGTGTGTGTGTGTGTGTGTGTGTGTGTGTGTTGTAGATAAACTGAATGCACCAAGTCATTGAATGTTATCCGTATGTTTGGATGGTAAACATGGCGTCTGGGCGGGTCAGGGAGTGGAACTGCTCCACTCTGAGCCTGCTGGGTCATTATCTACATGTCAGGATGTACAGTACTCACACACCTCCTTCTACAAGCACACACATGCATACTGTGTGAGGACTCAACAACTTCAGGATAACACACATACACACAAAGACACACAGACACATTAACTGAAGTGTGATTTGTTATTTATGGGAGCAGATGTGACGGTTCAGTTGATGACAGTTTAAAGGTTGGAGCGATTTAACTACTTTCTACTGTCACAGGTGTGTGTGTGTGTGTGTGTGTGTGTGTGTGTCTGCGAGTGAATCACGGCTCATCAAAACATGGTGAGTGTCTAGCTCGATGACTTCAGCACCTCTGACTCACCTCCATCTTACAAGCCCTGTGTGAGTGTGTGTTGGGTGATGAGGTGGATTCACACCTCCCATCACTCCATTTAGGGGCAGCGAGCAGGTGAGGCGTAACAGCTGTCAGTCACTCAGGTCTGTAGAAACCTCAGCTGTGTTGAGGTGAGAAAGCTCCCGCCCACGTGGGTAATCACCGATGACGGTACCAGACACTGGCAGCATGTTGCCATGGTCACTGTCGAGCCGGGACACGTTTGACACGGGATTTGACACTGCAGCTAAACAAATGTGTTGATTCTGATGTGGTTAGAATAAAAGGAGTTGTTGGACCCAGTGGTGGAAGAAACACACAGCTCTCTCACTAAAGCACCAGCTCTATAATGTGCAAGTAGCTCCTGAGTGAGCAGTTGGCTAACTGAGCTAACAAGCTTACAGTAGCTGAAGCCATGGATGTATAAAAAGAATAGATGGAGCAGCAGTTAGCGGTTACTCCTCTGATACACTGCTTGTAAGTTGGGATAAATTCAAAGTGGCCAGTTCTTACAGACTGCACCTTTAATGAAACCATGTGAAAAGTTGAGAACATCTGAGTCACGACCATGTGGCTACACAAGAGCCACTGAATTTATATTTTGTAAACTGATCCAGTTTCTTGTTTTAAAGATAATGTTAACAGTCACTGATGGGATATAACACAATTTATTTACTCATGTAACTGAACACCTTTGTGGTTCTTCCTGCTTCTTTACATGTTACTTTCACTCAGATACATTTTGGAGGCAAACATTGTACTTTTCACTCTTTAGTCACAAGTTGTTCAGAGCATCATTTATTTCTATTGACACCCCCGTTGGAACATAAACAACAGACATAAGCGATAAAGGTCACAGACACACTGTTGAGTATTATCTCACTCACCTGAGAACAGATGTGCTGTTGGCTGCGTTTCAAATCGAGCTCATTAACCAGGCGGTCGAGACTGACGTCTAGTCAGCATTTTCCAGACGAGTTGGGGTCGGAATCCAAAATGTGTTGCAAGAGAATAAGACTTAAAAACAGCTGAATGCACATTCCTCACACACACACTGACTACATATCAGCATGTGTGGTAAGTCAAACATGAGGCCCACAGTTCTTAATCCTGTTCTGCCAAAAAACAGTCAAAGAACATTTTCAAAATAATTTATAGATTAGACAGAACCATAAATCACTGCATGACAAAACATATTCATTATTTAGGTTTATTTTCAAGGCCAAGGACAGACATCACGTTATACAATGTAAAGAACAATAGTACAGTAATAAATACGTTATACACCAGAAGAGAGATGACATACAGGCACTAGTTACACATAAGCAGGCACTAGCTTGTTTTTACAGTATCATACAAACAGTAGCGTGCCTGAGCTTTCTTGTTCTGCTCTTTATTCTTCCAGACACTGGTGGTGTCGTGGAGCACAGCACAGCATGAAGAGTCCAAATATACTCTCAGAACACAGCTACCATAAAGAACCAGGGATTTCCAGCCTGTTAGAGGCAAATTCAAGTCTTTTTCTTGTCATCATCAGAGAGTGGAAATGTAACATGGATGTCACGCTTTGTATTTGTTTATTGCATAAGAAATGTATAACAGTAGTGTTGTTCCCTTTATTAAGACTTCTAAACTGATTTCACAAGTCTTGTGTTTTTAAAAAGCATTACTAAAATATACGAGAGAAATGCTGGCTAAAAGGAGCTGTTGTGCTCTAACACTATCAGAAACCAGCGCGCTGAGCTGTAACACTGAAGCTACACGGGGCGTCTGTATGTTACGTCTGTGGTGCTAAGTGTTCTGTAACACAGCAGAATGACAGGAGAATAAATACAAGGCACCAACTACTCAGCAGATTCTTGATTAGTTGGTGAGTGTTGTGTGTTTTGTTTGTGTTCTGACTTTTGTGTAGCGTCAAAAAATGGACCTTGGAACTACTTCTGCTTCACATTACTGTTTCCTTCATAGCAAACACAAACATTTTGATTCGCAGGTAGTACAGAGACTGCTATCATGCCTATGATGATGATTGAAATTAAAACATTTATATGGCTTAAACACAGACTTATAGACACTAACCACGCAAAAATAGAAGCCATGCATGAATAAAGTGCTCTGTTGCAAATGTATCTCTGTCAAGGAACTGGTTACAGATCAGCTCCAACCAGCTGGTGTAGCTTTAAATATCTAACTGCTGTCAGGAGTGAACAACACTGCAGGATTTCGACTGAGCACAAGTTAAACATGTGAAACCCTACAAATAAAAACACATCAGGACACTTCCCCAGCTTCAAGCTAATGTGTATTGTGGTGGAACACGCAGCTCTGCAAAAAATAAAAAAACTGGCGCCCCCATCAGGTGGCTGGGTTCACCTCCACTGTACAGCTGGACAAAGACAACTAAACCCACTGAAACCAAATAAAACCCTGATACATACACTAACATACAGTCAGCACAGCTAAACAACACGCACCCAATATATACACACACACACATACGTTTACTACCTGACAGGAAACAACAGACGGTCAGAACCGATGCAGTTTAAATGTCACCTCTAACAGACAGTCTTCTGTTTTACAGTATTTACAACTCAGAGTTACATATGCAGCATTAAACAGCAGAGTACGCTTTTCAATGTGTGTGTGTGTGTGTGTTCCTCAGACCTCCACAGCAGGGTCTGAGCCCAGTCCCTGAGCCTGCAGAGCCTCCTCCCTCTTCATCTTGGGTTTCTCTGTCCGTGTGTGCCACACCAGCACCTGCAGAACAAGAACAACATTAATAGACATAAATATATATTTATACATATTCTAAAGTTTGCTGAGAAATATCCTAAAAACAGTGAACATAAATGTAAAAAATCTCTGACGACCATTAAAACCAAAGCTCCTCTTTCCAACTAACACACGCACGCACGCACGCACGCACGCACGCACGCACGCACAGCGACCTTTCACTCATGCTTTCACAAACACACTCGTACTTTAGAGCAGTCGTCTGCTTTGGGCTCCAGCTCATCCATAGTAACCAATCCCTGAAGGAAGCTGCTCTCCAGGAAGCCCATTGGTGCTTCTCCATCAAAACAAGCCTCTGGATTGGCCAGGATCAGTTTGAGGGACACGGCGAAGCCGGCCATGTCCATCGGGAAGGGCCGGCTTGGACGCCAGCCGGTGTGGAAGCGAACCACCTTACAGGAAGCATCAAAAACACAACTACAAAATTCAGTTTTGGTCATAATTTGGTTGAACATATTAAATGCAACTATTTGAGCATCATGAGCAAACAGGTGTCGACACCATTGAATCCGACTTCAGCTTTATAGTGATGGTCTTCTCTTAGAACCAAGACTGGCTTCAGTATCAGTATAAACAAACAATAAAGTTGTAAGTTATTGTTAATACATTTATTTTGTATTTGATTGGTGGTAAAGATAAGAAAAGGTTACTGAGTTTTAACGCAAATACTTTGAGCATAAATGTTACATCTTGAAATAAATAAATGATTGTGTGATTAAATGGCCAAATTGAATAATATCATCCTGAAAATCACAGTACTTATCTGTTGTGGGGAAAGAAGTCAGGAGTATGAATTTGAAAGATGTGTGAGCCTCCTTTCATTTTGAACAGAGGGGGAACAGTATCTGACAGCAGTACTCCAAACTGTCAGGATGCGTGCCCCCTGTTTTAATAAATCCCAACACAAGGTCTGTTTCCTTGTTTGTTGTTGTTTTAATCTTTGTATTTTTTTTTTTCTCAAATGATTTATTAAAAAAGACACATACCTTTTCCTGGAGTCACACAAACAACCTTTCCTTCTGCTGTGTGTAATTCAGTCAGTGAATTCATGTTTTTCTTCATGTTTTCATGAGCATAAACAGCACACACCTTTCCTCCTTCAACCACAGGCCTCTCATATTTCATCCCTCCAACCAGCCCCACCGGCCACACTGACACTCGCTGGGTGCTCCTCATCTGAAACAAGACACTCATCAATGTACTTTTAAAACAAATACTTTGTAGATGTTAGTACACCTCCTGCATACTGCACCACCCACCTCTTCAAATATCTGCAGGCTGTATGTGTTATCATCATCAGCAAAGTAAACAACCCCCTGCTGGTTGTCTCCTCCAGGCTGAGCCCTTCTGTCCTCTCTGAGCCACCGTAGACCCTCATTCCTCTGCTCCACTCCGCGAGGCTTCAGCCAGCTAGGGTCACCCTGAGGAGGAAAGTGAGCATTGAGACTGAAAGCTTCAAAACAATCTTATATTTATACTTAAAGATAGAAATACCTGATAACAACTAAAATCTGCATTTAAGGGGACAAAAACATGGAAGATGGTGTGATTTGACTGACAACTCCTCCTACCTCCTGCAGTTTGCGGTCCTTGGCGGTGGGCATGTGCAGGTGAGTGTAGGTCAGCCCACTCTTCACCAGAAGGTCAGTCACCAGGGGCGTCTTGTGTGGCGAGTCCTCAACCACGATCCAGTGGAGCTGAGGAACATGAAGGAACGTCTGCGACAGACGAGTCAGCTCGGCCTTCTGCACCAGCCTGAACAGACAGAAATCAGAGGAATGGTGTAGACGGTAACAGAGGACGGTGGAGATATGTGAGCACGACACGAGAAAAGGAAATCGCCATCATCGGCTACCTTGCATATGTCGGGGTGATGACAAAGATGGTGGGCTGGGAAGGTTTGGCCGCCTGTTTCTGGGGTTGTTTGGTCACCTCGGACTTCCTCATCTGCTCCTGAAGACGGTGCATTTCGCCTCGCAGCCGAGATATGGTACGGTCTTTAGGCATGTCGTGCTCTGTGCAGTCACAGCGTTGACCTGACACAACAGACAAGCGTTTAAAGTACCAAAGCAGTACGGGAGTGTCCTGCTTGTACAGTCTGGGTACAAAAATGCTGCTTTTTGGGGATGATTGCTTTGTTTTGTAATCTTTGTTTGAGATGAGCTTTAAGTTTAACCTCAAGCTCTTATCTCAAACGTGTTACTGTATGTCAGGACTGAGTAATGTCTCTGTTACTCACTTTTGCACATATTTCCACAAACTCTTATGCATGCATTTTCATAGCAACTAAAAATAATCTGAAAGCCTTTAAGTTTAATGGCTTATATTGTAAAAGTAGACTGGTGGCATGTTAGAGTAGACTGTGAATAATCACTACGCAGGTATTTACTTCTGTTGACAGTCACAGTAGAGTGTCATCTTTAGTTTAGTCGCCTCAGATTGACCTGAGCTTGTGTATTCACACACACGTACAGTTTATTGTTCTGATGATAAAGCCTGGATGGAAGCTGTGTAGTAACCACTTACCAAGCTGCATCAGCGCATAGACGAGGCCGAGGAGGGAGACCATGAAGTAGAGCACGAACACAGTCTTCAGCTTCAGCTTCATCCTGGACGCCATGGTACCCTGACCAGCTGAAGGGATGACAATAATGTGACACACAAAACATCACAAAGCACTCTGGGAGATTTTTTATTATTATTATCATCATCAATTCCTACTCCCTCATCAGCAGTTGAATTTTACCTTTAGTCTGTGAAGATTGTAAATGAAAGCCTGAAGATGACCAGATGTGTTGAAGTGTGCTGAAATTCAGGTTTTCAACTGCCACTCAACATTTATGCTAGCTACGAGGGTTAGCATCGCCTTTCAGTGACCAAACCTTCAATCTCTGAGGTGAGCAGTGAAACACTGAACCTGAGGACAGGTGTGTGTGTGTGCTACTCCATCGAAGGTCGGCGAATATGCACTAAACTACTACCACTGTCACAGCTGTCAGCTACGTTAGCATCACTATTTGTTTTACAAAAAATAGCCCGGCTATAATCTTCGTGCACCTACCAGAGGCGGGAAATCGAAGAATACAGGAACACAGAAGCGGTGGAGTTGAATCACGAGCTTAAAGGTTCATGTCATCTTGGACAGGCGTGAGCAAAGGCACCTCAGTGCATCACAACATCCATTCATTCAGTTTAGCTAGGACCGTTTTTGCAGCAATGTACCAACAACTTCCGGTTTCAGTGCAACACGGTAGGACGTCCCCTCAGAGTGTGTACGGTCACGAAGGTTCCACATGATCCCTGTGCACTGGTTCTTTCTCAAAGATGTTGACTGACATAAAATTCAACGGGGAAAATATGAAACAAATAAATACAAACAAAGCTATTTAAAAAAAACAGCTAGCGTTCCTCTGTGAACACTCTAAGGAAGCTCATTTATGACAAAAGGATAAAAAAAAAATTTCAACATTTTCCCCCCTAAACTGTAATTTACTAGCTTATATTATCGTAGTATATATTTTTAATAGTTGACTCAATAAGTTGAATAACTTAAAGTCATACCTTCTGACATATTATTCTATTCTATCCTCCAATTAAGTCCTGCAAAAAGAGCAATGAGATCATAACTGACAGAAAACACAAGGGCATCTCTGAAAAGTCAAACAACTTTCCTTTATTTGTAACATACAAATAAAACACTGACAAGGCATAATGACTTCGTTTTCCCTTTCATTGTCGTCTATGGACAGGATGAAACACTCACTCTCAAACATGGGAGTTTTTCTTTTCACATCATGTTTAAAAAAAGTGTTTTTACCTGTAAAAGGCCAAGAAATTAAAATGAAGATGGATCCACAACAGCTTATATATATATACACACAGAGAAGAAGACCAAGAGAAGGGGATCGTGATTTTGTGAGGGTACGTAACCATTTTTCCAAAATAAAAGTACTAACTGACTTAAAATAAACTGGCTAAGTTTCGGCTCATCTTCCAGATATTTTCACCAAAGCATTTTTACGTCCAATGAGCCTTTTTTATTTTTTATTTTTAAAGACAGCCCACCTGTCTGCACTGAATGTCAAAACTGAGCACTGATCTAGAGTCAGTTCAAACTTTGTGTCACTTACTTTCATGTAATTTCACATTTACAAGGCGTTCGATTCCTTTTCGCCTTTACTGCAACATATAAAAACTAAAAATCAGTGTTGTCACTAGTTGTGTTAAAAGTAGAATTTAAGATCATGTCCATTAAATACTACGGCATGTAACACACAAACTGACTCTACATCAGAGCTGCGGCCAATCAGATCCAGCGAACAGCTTACTGACAACACGGCTGTTAATGAGACAGATGAGGTTTGATTACGTTTGATTAACCTGAGAGAGAGAGACTGTCAGTCGGCTGATTTACTACCACTATATATACACACACACACACACACACACACACACACACACACATCCTCTTAATTGTAACCTATGCCATACAAAAAAATGATTTACTGTACTTATCAGAAGGTAGTCTAGCGCTAAAACAAGCAATATGTTGTTAAACTGTTTTTGCTGTTGAGACACCAGTTGGTCGTCTCCGAGTTCTGAATGTGTTTTTTGTCTTGGCCCAGTCTGGAAACAGCCAAAAACTTCCCCCAGGATCTGAACGTTTGTCCTTGTGTCACTCTGATTAACTCAGTATTTAGGTGTTTCTATGAATGAATCTTCACATTTCAGTCTCCCCAGTTTCACATACTTTATCCAGGTATTATATGTACAAAATGTCACGCTGAGCCTTGATATGACCTCCTAACACACAAAAGACAGAGGAATCTTTACATCTGAAGTCGTGTAAAGTTATGTCTTTTTCTTCCTCAAGCCCACAACTAAAATCTGTCAAATCTGACCACAGTCCTGGAAATAAAGGGTGTTGTGGTCGTTTCGGGCTCCTAACCCAGCTGACTCACGCTGCAAAAATTGCTTGAAGGTTTTATACAAAACAGAAATGTAATCAACCAAGAAGGAGGTTATCACAGCAGATTTTCTAGGTTGACAAGTGACAGCGTCAAAGATCCAAAGTGGAACTCCTACAAGCATCTTTGCTGCAGATGTACAGCACAACTTTAGCCAAATATTGAACTTTAAGTTTCACACAACTCCCCTTTTCAAATAATTCAAACATGCACGGATGTTCATGGGAGATCTGAATGAAATATTAAAGCAACGCTTGTAGACCCACAGGAGGATTTTAGATACGAGTTCCAACAGTAATGCTAAAGCTCAGACGCAGCACTGTCCTGATTCAGACTACCAGTTTTGTTATTTAAAATTTTCTCATGCAAACTTATGATGGTGGGCTGGGAAACAGTTGACAACTGGGAAGAAGGTAGAGGAGGAGGAGGACTAACCATTAAAAACAACTTCGGCCCTCTGCAGTGACGTCTATCATCCATCCAATCCACGTTCCTTCCTCAAAATTAACAGCATTCATCAGCTTTCAAACAGCCACACAATGAAGAGGTGACCTCAACCAACCCTTATCCATGTTAAATCAATATGATTTGCTCATGCTAACAGAATATAATAAGAGAAGGGATGGAGGATGAATTTCTTAAATACAGCTAAAGGTAGCGTCAACATCGACTTGTTTATCATTATCACCTCTCCATAACGAAGTGAACGAAGAGGCAAGCACGAGGAATGAGATTATACAGAGTGATTGAAGAGGATAGCAACAGAAATGGTCTGCAGCCATTGTAGGTGCCTGAAGGAGGTGGAGGGAGGAAAGACGTGGAGGGAGGAAGGAGGGTGTCACTTTACAGAACTGAATCTCCAATTCATATCCGTAAGCATGGAAACAAGAAAAAGATGGTGGGAAGAAAGCGTGACGGTGAGCTGAAGAGCTCGTGTAGGTTTCAGTTCATGATCTGAACCTCTTACAGTTAAAAGGTAAACGATGTAGTTTTGGGGAAGAAATTTTAACCAGAGGAAAATAATATCATTGACTGATTTGTTTTATGCCTGAACAAACTAAAACAAACTGTTTTCATGGCTGAACAAACAGACTGAGCTTGAAGTACGACACAGTTTCAGGGTGTTTGACTTCATCTATATGTGGCGGACCCTGTCACCTTCCTAGCTTCAAAAAGTGTTCCGGGGATCTTATTTCCTCTGAGAACAGTTTGTTTGTTCATTTATGGAAAAGATCAATATTAGAGTTTGTATCATTACCTCATTAATATTATAAATATAAAAATTCTGAGTTTTAATTTCTTTTCTAAATCTACATAGTGCCCCTTTAAAGCAAGCTGAACATCTGAATGAGCAAGAGGGTCATACTGGGACTGTATCTGGGCTGAACGCAGATTCAAAGCAAATAGAAGCAGGGAGACGACTACACGCTGAAGCGGGCAGATGGATAGAAAACTGTACTGCAACCTTTTGACCATAGAATAAAAAGACAGGTGTAGTTCAAAACCGCTGCTAGTTGCAGTGAGTTTGTTACAAAATAAATTACAAGCCATACAACTTGCAAAAAAACAGTTGATATTACAGTACGGCAAGGCTTCTCAGACGGTTCTTCTGGGACCAAATCATAAGTACATCATCAGCCCGATCTTGGGACCCTGGTCCATTGAAACAAGCTACTAGTCTCAGTGTTGGGTCCCAAAGAAATCAGGGGCTGTTTAACAGAGAACTGACTCTCACTAAAAGTCCATCTGCAGACTTGAGGTACTAAGTTTTTATAAAACAGCCTGACGCAAACAACCACTATTAAGTCCAGAACCAAAGTTTGAGAAGTGCTGCTCAATGATTTAATACAGTACAGCACGTCAGGAGTAGAGAGGATGAGAGCAGGATGGGATGAAGTTCACTGCAGTGGTAGAGAATGTCAACAATGCAACTAACTTGTCCTTGACTAGGAACTACTAACGGTCATCATTAACTGGGGTAAGAGAATGAGAGAAGACAGCCTGGACACTGAACCAAGAAGAAGTATTAAAAGAAAAGACAGGAGCTATGTGTGAAAGCTCACACTGCATACTGCTTGTGTAGCAGGAATACACGAAAAAGAAACACGTAAATCTCAATCCATAATGCGACATCAATATCTGTAGCCAGGTATTTCACCATCGGTTCATCTACAGCCGTTCAAACAGCGTAGCAGGCAGCTCAAGCTTTCACACACAGCCACAAAACGTTGCTGGCTTTTAACCATCATCATCATAAAAGGTGGATCTGAAGCTGGATCAGTGGCAGCAGCCCCCACAGTGACCGCCACCGTGGGTGTGTCCCGCCGAGGCCTCGCCATGTTTGGTCCGCCGGCTGAGGATCTCGTAAGAGCAGTCGTCGCCGCAGCAACCGGACATGCTTGGCGAGGTCTCATCGATCTCAAACCTAAATGTATAGAGAGAAGAGGGTTATTTACAAGGGACGACGTTCAGGCAGCCATCAACACTGTAACAAATTTTTCTGCAGCCATTAGCCTCATTTTGACCACAACAACTGGATTACATATAACTGACGTTTACTGACATTATATTCACAGACTTCCTGTTTACAATGAAAAACAAAACAGTTCTTGAGGAAACGCTATGGTCACCCTTGTGTTTTATTCTATATCAACAGAAATGATGAAAGCATGGACATGTCTTGGATCAGCCTGTTCTCACAGATTGGTTCAGGTGTGGCAGAAATGCAAAGTCTTTTTCTTAACCTCTAATTTCTCCTCTGCAGTTCCGGCATACTCACTGTAAAGCTTCTCGGAAGAACTGGTAAGCCCCGTGGTTGTGTTTGAAAACTGTCAACATCACTTTCTTCATCTGTGTGCTGGAGAGAGCATAGAAGAAACAAAAATATATAGATAGATAGATAGATAGATAGATAGATAGATAGATAGATAGATAGATAGTGGAGTTTCCTCAAAATTAACTGAATTTCTCACAAAATCACAGTATGTGCACTCTTGGTTGCTTCTAAAATCTCGACATTAAATAAGCCAAGTTAGATCCGATAGAACTTTAATTATCCTGAAGAAAGATTAACAGTGCAACCAATGGGCTGCCTGGGTCAGAGTCACACACTGGGCCCAGCTTTTGTGAGAATAAAAACAACAGTATCAAAAGATTAATGAAATATTCTCTGTCATGATTAAATTACCATCCATCCATCCATCCATCCATCCATCCATCTTCTACCGCTTTATCCGTTACCGGGTCGCGGGGGCAGCTGTCTGAGCAGAGACACCCAGACTTCCCTCACCCCGGACACTTCCTCCAGCTCTTCTGGGAGGATCCCAAGGTGTTCCCAGGCCAGCTGGGCGACATAGTCACTCCAGTGTGTCCTGGGTCTTCCCCGGGGTCTCCTCCCAGTGGGACATGCCAGGAACACCTCCTGAGGAAGGCGTCCCGGGGGCATCCGAAACAGATGCCCGAGCCACCTCAGCTGGCTCCTCTCGATGTGGAGGAGCAGCGGCTCTACTCCGAGCTCCTCCCGGGTGACAGAGCTCCTCACCCTATCTCTAAGGGAGCGCCCTGCCACCCTGCGGAGGAAACTCATTTCAGCCGCTTGTATCTGGGATCTTATTCTTTCGGTCATGACCCAAAGTTCATGACCATAGGTGAGGGTAGGAACGTAGATTGACCGGTAAATCGAGAGCTTCGCCTTTCGACTCAGCTCTCTCTTCACCACAACAGACCGGTACAACGACCGCATTACTGCGGCCGCCGCACCAATCTGCCTGTCAATCTCACGCTCCATCCTTCCCTCACTCGTGAACAAGACCCCAAGATACTTAAACTCCTCCACCTGAGGCAGTAGCTCTCCCCCAACCCGGAGGGGACAATCCACCTTTTTCCGGTCGAGAACCATGGCCTCAGATTTGGAGGTGCTGATTCTCATCCCAGCCGCTTCACACTCGGCTGCAAACCGCCCCAGGACATGCTGGAGGTCCCGGCTCGAAGGAGCCAACAAGACCACATCATCCGCGAAAAGCAGAGACGAAATCCTGTGGCTCCCAAACCAGATCCCTTCCGGCCCGTGGCTGCGCCTAGAAATTCTGTCCATGAAAGTAATGAACAGAACCGGTGACAAAGGGCAGCCCTGCCGGAGTCCAACATGTACCGGGAACAGGTCCGACTTACTGCCGGCAATGCAAACCAAGCTCCTGCTCCGCTCGTACAGGGACCGTACGGCCTTTAACAGGGGGCCTCCGACCCCGTACTCCCGGATTAAATTACATTGAAAAAAAAAAAAAAAAAAACTATAGTTATAGAAGCCATTAAAAGAAAAAAAAAAAAAAAAATAGTTATAGAAGCCATTAAAAGAAAAAAAAAAAAAACTATAGTTATAGAAGCCATTAAAAGAAAAAAAAAAAAACTATAGTTATAGAAGCCATTAAAAAATCTAAACCCCCAAAATATTTTTAAAATATTAATTCACAGCCGCAGAGAAAGAGATGAACTCCTTTATTAGTTTGTTCGTCTACTCATTGTGGTTAAAATGTCCCTCATTTTAAGGGTGAGACTTCAGGTCTAGGTCCGATATCAGTACTGTCCATGACTGAAAACAGCCGATCCACAGAGAAACCGTCACAGCCTGTATTCAGAAAATGTGCCATCAAACAAGCTGTAGGGTCTCAAATTAAGTTAAGATGTCACAACTGCACAGTCAGAGCCGATCAAACATGTTGCTCACCAATCAGAGCAGACTGGGCTGAATAGAGGTGCTGCTGCAATGACAGGTTCACAATTATCTTTTTTTTTTACAGTTAAACATGTAAACATTTCCAAATAAATGCCTTAAATAAAAGTAAGAACATGCAAATGAGACATGGGACCATTAAATCTGACACGGCGTCACACAGCCGTGATCAGAGCAGAGTTTACCTGTTAGCGATGAGCTGCAGTATCTGGATGAGGAACTTCCCGAGTCCTTTCCTCCTCACTCTGCTCTCTAACTGCACCTCATAGCTGCAAAGTCAAGACAAACATTTAGGTTAGTAAAAAGTGAAACACATCTGTTGCTTCAATTTAAATCCACATGCCTGTGGGTTGGATGTCTTACCAATATAAAACCTCCTCCCCACACTCCACATCGAACCGGAAGTGAGAGAAGGCCACGGGGGCGGAGTCACCGTCGCGGGCCAACAGGTACCACGCCCTCTCGTCGTTCATCTCATCCCTCTTTTCCCTCTCCTTCCATCCCCACTCGCTCTGCTCATACCTGCGGCACAGCGACAAGAAAATAGGTCGACTCCAACGTGACCAGACATGCTAATCTTACCCAGGCAGTCGATCCCCGTCATCAGGCTGCTCTCAAAACTTTCCTAAATTGAAAAAATTAAGTTTCGACTGATTAGCTGCCATTTCGCTAAATTGAAAACTACTCAAATTCAGGCAATGCAAGAGGAGATAAATTGTGGCAATTTCTCTGCCTCCATCTCAAAATTGTCCTCTCTGCCCTCCAATCTTACTCTGTAGCTGTTCAGTGTAACGCTTTAATTTTCACACACAGAATTTGTGGTTTGTCAGCACTTCTTCTCAACTGTCATCCATCACTCATCTCTATGTGAGCCCGTCCATTCATCACTCGGTGTCTTACAGTGTCTGCATGTTGGCTCTGGTGAGTTCGAAGGCCCACTCCACTGACAGTGGGTTGAGGGAGGTCACTCTCTTACACTCTATCTGCAGGTTCAACCTGGACGGGAAGACAAGAGAACAGGGTCAGTAACGTCAGCTGTGTGTGTGTGTGTGTGTGTGTGTGTGTGTGTGTGTGTGTGTGTGTGTGTGTGTGTGTGTGTGTGTGTGTGTGTGTGTGTGTGTGTCAGAGAAGACGAAGACAAGAATACATATGAATACCATCAGCAGACTGACTCTCCTCTATGAAACAAGTATGTATTTCATGAAACAGTGAATGAGTCCTCTGTAGGCAGACAAAGCGACACGTACCCATTTCTGTCGTATTTTTTGAAGGCTGGGAAAGCAGCCAGTGGGTCATCGAGCTGTGAGGAGAAGGGGCAAAATTAACTTTAGACACTTTCATAACACAACATTATGAACGCCCCAGTTTTATCACACTGCCTGCTATTGAAATAAAACCATTTCAGTTTTCAGGGAAGTTTATTGCGAGTGTGTGGCTTTGAATGCCCCTCTTCTGATTTGATATCAGTGGGAACATGTCCTGCTCACTGCTTAAATTATTCACGGAAAGTTTTGGTCCTTTATCTGACCGATACCTGATGAAGGTCCGACAGACAGAAAACATTGCGTTAATGAATTATTCCAGCAGTAGGTAGGACAATGTGCTCAGTTCTTCTTGTTATCAAGTTGCACCTTTCACCAGTGCGCCTGTCACACATTCAGCAGTGCAAACATTCGTTGAGAAATATTCTGGAAGCATCTGTTTGATGTCAAATCATTAAAAAGTATCTGCAAAAATACTATTACTTGATACAACATGTTGACAATGAGATAGCATCAACATTCAATAATACAGAGAGGATCTGCATTCTCCAATGTTTGTGTTGAATGACAGTAAACACATCTTCAGATTTTCTAACTGTTGGTTTAAGTTGGACTAAGCAAGAAGGAAAATTTAACTGGCATTTTCCACTGTTTTCTTGAATCATACGAACAATTAATTAAAACAGGCAGATTAATTGTTAATGAAAATGTGATCGTTAGTTGCACAGCTTCATTTTCAAATCAAAACACTTCTATAACTTGTGAATGCAGTAAATCTTTCAGAAAGACAGTAAACAAGACTCTACCTCTGAACCTAAGCGTCCCTCGGGCTCAACTACAGGCTCTGGAGCATTAATTGACCACAGGGACCCAAACAGGCAGGAAAACTGCAGGGCCATTAGTGTTATAACCCTATTAGTTACCAACACAAGCAGCTGGCAGAGAACATAGATCTCTCTTCTTGCAAAGATAGATGATGGGCACAGACATGTCAACTCTGCAGCTATATTAGTGGAAGCGTGATACAAATAAAGACCAGTTCAGACTACAGCAGATATTTAAAGATCACAACAGAAAATAAACAACTTCAGGACATTCCTACTACTGAATTAGCCACTTTTATAACGACAAGTGGTGCTCTTGTTAAGGGGCCCCCTGACCTCTTGGGCCCCTGAGCCTGTTTAAGAATACAGCCATACCTCTCCTCCATGTTAAGGCCAAGGAGAAGAAGAAACAGATCTTGTTATTCTGGGTTGTTTCTTGAAGCAGTGAATACTCTTCTTGTTCATGTGAAACAACAGGCTAAGTCAAGATTCATTACTGTTGGCGAGAGCACAAACAGAAATAAATGTACTTTGGGAGAATTTTTGCATTCCTTCTCTGTTGGCACATCAACAGTGGAAAGGGGCGGGAGAGAGAACAGCATGTAACACTGAGTGGCCCATTTCAGGACAAAGTGACACAGAAAAGTAATAAGAGTGGGCAGTCTGCCTCTTCAGAGATGGTTTGTAGCCGCTACAGCTCAGCTCAAGGCCAGTGAGTGAGCTCTGTCCCTCCAGTCCTCAACAAGGGTCATGATGCACTTCTCCACCTCCATCATGCTGACGGAGCTGCCTGCTGTGTGTCCCCATACATGGGTAGTGGTTTAAGAATGCAGATTAATTATGCATAAAGAAACATATGGTACTGAATTTGGCTTCCCCTGTCATGTGAATATGAATTACCTGCGTATTCAGGGCTAAGAGGGAATCCCCAGCTCTGCATTACATGGAAATCACAGCTCACAATGAAGATTTTAATGGCTGTTCTCGATGCAATCTGAACCCACAGGGAAGCCTGAAGCAGCACATGAAGCTCCAAGAGGTGGATGCTTTCATGTGTAGCACTTAACATCTGTGCCGACTATCAGAAGAGCAAATGTTGCTTGTTTTGCAGCTAGCAAACCATGGGTTTGATTTTTTTTTAAGAGAACATACATTATTTATCCTCATCAGAACATGTAGGAAGAGAAATTGGGTATTTGCTTTTGAAATTTGAACTAATAATGTGCACTAGTACCTAGGAAACACCAACAAAGCAAAGCTGAAGATATTGAGCTAAACTGAAAAAAAAGAAAGACATTTTTGCAGCAAATCGTATCCTGTAAAAACATTTAATTCCAAATTCCTCAAATATCCAACACTCCAGCTTTAAATATTTCAATTCCATCCCCTCAAATGGCCTCCATGTTGCCCAGTGCCAAGGCCAACGACGGCTACTTCACTGATGTTACCTTATTGGCTGCATCCACCTTGGCACAGACGGCATCCATGGCTGCCCTCTCCTCCAGACGCCGGGCCTTCTTCTCCTTTGCTCTGTTGGACTTCCTCTGGACACGGGAAATGAGGAAGGGATGAGTGGAGGAATGTAGGAGTGAAGGGAACAGAGGAGACAGGCAGGATGGAAAAGAGGATCGAAAGAGGGAAACAAACCAAACATTTGTGTTAAAATATATTTATACTCCTCACATTCATGTTTTAACAGAGCAGGGGACAAAGACCTGTTTGATCTATTCATTAACTGAGATGATCTGCATTTTTGTCACTAATCAATCCTCTTCTCCGTTTCATGATCAGTTATACATCTACACTGATCCTCTTCATCTCGATATCCACTGTGGGGCTCGAAGCATATTTTAGTGTTTGTTGGCAGGTTACATACGACACCATTCTTCATTTAGCCTTCAACAAAATCAATTCAAGACATGAAAATGTGTAGTCTCGTGTTGTAACATGAAAAGGAATGGCAGCATCTTGGTCCAAACACACAAGACGAGCAAGCTTGTCAGAAAACCAGACATCCCCGTGAAGTCTGGCGCAGCGATCAGGAGCCCAGCAGCCAGCAGCCGACCACACTGCGCTTCTGGCCAGCGCAACATTCAGAACGCTATAATTAGCTAATTCAGGTTTTACTCATTTCACTCAGTGACTGTCAGAGATTAAATAAGAAAGCAGGTTGTTCTCACATTAACATTGTTTTTTCTATTTTTGACTTTATAGTGCTTGTTACAGCCATACTGGCAGGGGGAATGTAAAGGGCCAGTTCACCCCAAAATCAACAGCACACATTTTTAATTTTACCTGTAGAGCTTTTTATCCATCTAGATTGTCTTTGTTTTGGAGATACCTGCTTTCTCAAGTTCAAAATGGAAATATATGACACTCGGCTTGTGCTCATGAAGTTGGGGCATGTGGATGTGCTCCGAGTTTACAAGTAGGACTGAAAGTGGCGTTTTACTGCACATGGTCCCAGTAAGAGATTGTGTTTGTCCAACTTTGTCCATGACTTGATGGCTGTTATCTTAACTTTGCACCTCAACCCAAAACAGTCTAAATGGATAAAGCACTATAGCCACGAGGAAAATCTCTCTGAACTGTTCCGGTGGGAACAGGAATTAGGTCAGACAAATTAGATTAAATTAGATTAAATTAAATTAATGAATTAAAAAAGATTTGTATCTGGTGTACATGTATTTATATTGTTCTCAGTTCACCTATGTACTTGTAGGCCTTTAAAATATAAAACCTTGTAATATTCTGTGTGTGTGTGTACAGACATCACATTCAGCCACATTTTATCTCACACACGTCAACATGAAAACAAACTTAATGACACAAGATCAGAACAAACTAGTACAGCTGGACTCGTCAACAAAAACACGAGACAGTCGTACAGAGCCAGCAGCAGCACTTCCACTGCTATGGAAAAACTATTCTATCACTATCATAAGAAATGATCTGACAACGATACTGTAAATTAGCTCTTGGCTTGATGTCCAATGCTAGAATCAGCAATGGTGCAGCCATAATTCACACTAATGACTCTGACTGCAGAGAGAAAACATACTGCAACAGATGCTTTCACTGATTCAACCATCACTGTGATTATCATGCGTCATTAACTATTGAGACGTGCAATTTACAGAGATATCAAGAAGTAGCCGAACACTTTGATTTCACACCAGAGTTTCTAGCAGTGCTACATCTTGTGATAAACTCCTGCATAGTGGTACTAGAGGGATTAGTTTGAGGATAATCTGCAACCACTTTGTTAGACATTAATCATTCAAGTCATTAATCAAGGAAAAGCAGAGAAATGTCTCCTTTTCAGCTGCTAAAACGTTTCGTATAATTCTTAATCAGACATATTTGGGTTTTGGACTTCTGGTGCCATCTGAAAACATTCACTGCTGAAATCATGATGGGCACGGTTATATGTATCATTAAAAAATTAAATATTCATTAGTCATACTGCTCATATATCATTTCAAACAGAAAATAGCCTCTGGCTTTTACAAGGCAATAAGGTTCTTAGTGGCATGTTCAGAGTGCAGAAGTGGTGCATTGATAGCTGGAGAAAAACAAGGAATAACTTCATTAGATCCAGACCTGAACAGAAGAGGGAACAATTAGAGGGAGGAATGCAGAGAATTGCCAACTTTGGCTCAGGGCATTAACTCGGTACCAAGCACAGAGAGGCTGCAGGAGTTGGGTTGTGAAACACGTGGATTGGTTTATCTGGAGTGAAAGTGCAGGATAAACGCTGCTGCCTGCAGACGAGCCGAACTTATGGCAACTAACTCAGCTTCATAGCATGAGTGCAGGCCCGGGCTGCTGCTGCTGCTGCTGCTGCTGCTGCTCACAAGTTCATTGTCCACATGCAACAAGCCGGAATTTATCAGAACCATGTGGTCCGACACGGATCACCGTGGCTTGTTCGCTAATTGTACACACATTAGTGATTTGCAGTACTCGCTAGCATAGCGAAGCGCTCGTCATTAACATGGCATTCCTTAGTGGCTAACGAAAGCTAGCCGGCTAACAATGGCACAACACACACCAGGAGAAGTTAAGTGTGCGTAGCGACAAGGACAATGCGGTTATAACGCTGAAATGCCACATACAGTTGCGTGGGAGCGTGTGCTAACGTTATTATGCTCCGTGGGCTGAGTGGAGGCAGCTAAGCGGCTAACGCAGCCAGCGAGCCTCGCTGCCAACCAACACCTTTAACATCCATCCCCCATGTCTCTCTTCCTCTCCGTCCTCCCTCCTTCCTTCTTTCTTTCTCTCCTCTCACCATCACGCATTTCACCAGAAGCCATCAAACATCCACCTTTCATTGTATCAGCTCGCAGCGAGACACAAAGCAGAACATGTCCAACTCACCCCCATTTTCTCCGCTGTTCAATCGATCCCCCGGAGAAACGCTCCTCTATTGTCCCCGTGCTGACTGTTGCTGAGTTATTAGTATCGTGACTACAGACGGAGAGAAGGGGGCCAGATTAATATGACAATGATAGATATTGTGCTAACGAGGCTAGCAGGCTACAGCACCGACTGACGGCTGAGACAGAACCGGCGGCTGGACCCGAATCTGATGAGAACGTCAATGAAAACTGGCAGTTTTCTTCTCTTTAAACCGGATTGGCGCCAAGAAGCGACCAGGATCGATCACAGGTTCCTTCTCTGCCCTTTCTCTCCTCTCCGCTCCGTCGTCCAACCATGCTGCGTTCACGTGCTCTTCACGAGCTCCGACTTCTTAGTTCCCCGTTAGTCCCCCCCCAAAAAAACCTAAAAGTAAAAAAGAAAACAACAACTAATAAACTGTGAAATAAAACTTCTGAGCACATGGTTTTTATGATTTTGTTGTTTTATTTTTTAATGAATTTACATCCAGCATTGTTGTAGTATTTTTAAATGTGCGTTTTGTACTTTGGGGGATGGAATTTGAATCAGAAGAGAAATATCTGTATTGACTTTTTTATGCCTAGACAAAGTAAACAAACTATCTTTATTTATAGGACTAAATAAACAAACGGACCTTAATGGACGACACAATTTTTTTCTTTTTACTTTCTTTATATGTGGCGGACCCTGCCACCTTTTCCATCTTCAAACATTGTTCTAGGACCTTGTTTTCCTCTGAGAACCACTGGTTTATTCTCTTATGGAAAAGATAGATATGTCTAAGTTTGTACCGTTACCTCATTTATATTATAAGTCTAAATCTCTAGAACTGCACAATTCCACTTTAAAGTAATATGTTTCTTTTGACAAAACAAAAGTTAAGTCATTTGTGTAGACTAACTCCATATAAACTCCACTGAAGGTAAAAGTCCTGCATCTAAAATGTAAATAAGTAAAAGAATCTTTGGATTATCAGAGAAGCGTACCTAAAGGTGTGCTGTATAGTTTTACCATTAGAAATTCAGAGTCAGAAAGTTCAAAATAATTATTCACAATATTAAGGAGGTAATAATACAAACTTGGAGATGGTCATTGATAACTGAATAAGGAGAACGTGGTCTGAGGCTGGACAGTCTGATTTGGGTTCTGCATATTTAAACAAGTCAAAATGAAATAAAATAGTAAGGAAAAGAAGTCGCGTCTTCATTGAGGACAGTTGTGGAATTCAATCAGTGAACACTTTTCTATTCTCTCTTTCTATTTTCTTAACATTTCTTCCACAACTTGACATAGTGTGTCTTTAAAGTATAACAAGAGAACATGTCCACTTTACACTCACTTTGTTTTTTGTAAATATCTTTTCTTTCTATAAACTTATTCTTAATGTGTGTTTGCCTGAATTCTTTTCCTGTACTTGTCGCATCTTGAGCTGTTGTAACAAGTCAATTTCTCTGTTGTGGGATAAATAAAGTCTAATTTATCTAATCTAACTCTGTGATTCTACTCCATGAAATTATCTGTTTTATTTTGTAATTATTGTTAGTGGAAATGTTAATATTGATGGTGCATTTTCAGTGCTGTTATAAATATAAGGCCATTTTAAAATCTACTTTAAAACTGCAGAAAATGAAAATACTATTTGATATATAGCAAAGTCCCCAAAACTACTTCATGATTTAAAAACTATATATATTCTATGAAGTTAATAAATTCCCAATCATAAGTTGTACCTCTAAACTAAACCATTATGTGTAGACATTACTCTTAATCAAACAAATCAGGTAAATGACAATGTATATTGGATTTGACTGCATAATTATATGAAAGACTGTGCAGTATTACTGGTATGTCTCAGCCATCACACTCTCTGTAGGAGCATGAAGTCACTGAATGATCAGCAGCTCAAATGTCAGCACTTCATTCATTCGGAGTGGAAATCACAGAAACAATGTTTCCATACAAAAGGTTCCTGGCAGCGGTGGGATTCGAACCCACGCCTCCGAAGAGACTGGAGCCTTAATCCAGCGCCTTAGACCGCTCGGCCACGCTACCACGACTGTCAATGGTGCCAGGCCAAGTTACCGCTCTCCATAATTCCGACAGCATTTGAAAGCACCACTACTTTAGCGCGAACATGGTTTCCTTGTTTGGAAAGTGACGTCAGAGCGTCAGTGGGCCGGACGGGTCAGGAGCGGACCACGCTACGGGCTGTAGGATCTCACACTCAGTCCGCTTGATATTCTCTGATGATCGTGTTGCACATGTTGATCACGAATCATTAGACTCGAGCAGCAGTAACGAGGCAGACGGGAGGAACTAATTAACGCAGATACAGTAATCTGATTACTCAGTGAGCATTTGAACCCACGTGATGTCTTCAGTTCTGTTGTTCATCTCAGGCGTGAACTGGTGTAGAACTGGGCTGATGTATTTATATCAATAATTCTGTTATATTTATATTTTATGTCCATTTAAATTTACACGTATCAGACTCAAACAGGGAATCTTGTTACTCTTACTTGTTTAAACACACACAAGGTGAAATCAGGTCCTGGTGGATTCTTGTCATGTGGGGGAGCAGTACGTCACAGTGGCCACTAGGGGGCGACACGTGGTTTACAATCACTATTCATATTGCCGCAAAGTCTCCCAAACCTAGAATTAAGCTACAGACAGCGTAACAGATGAGTAGCTAGAGACAACGTGGGCTTTTATTTCAGATTTTACTGCCTCTGCTTCCACTTTGGGCTCTCTGTTACCCTTCAGACGGGCTCAGAGAAGCTGAGCTGTGATTGGCCAGTGAAGCACAACACTCACTGTGGTGTCTCCCCTTCAGCCTGCAGCACTAAACATACTGCTGCGTATTCTGTGATTAAGGCAGACAGCAACCACAAAAATGCAGAGGAATATTATATCAGCGTCACACTATAGGCCCGTCAGAACATTTAGGAGCTGAAGGAGATGAAGGGAACCACCAAGGTCACTGACAGGCAGAACTCAGAGCCAGCACAGAAACACACTGCGTATTGTATGAACTCTAAGGAAACACTGCACAGGAGACGTCCATTCCAGGCAAAGGAGACATCTTACAAACAATTCTGACAAAATAAAAAAATAAATGTATTGTTATCAGATGTTGAGTCAATAAAGTGTGATTTATTACAGGAGACACAATAACCAAGAAGTTACCTGTAACTGAATTAAATCTTAAGGTTTACATTTATTTTGCGCTTTAATTTAACTTAATAATCTAATCACAATGACTCAACATGACATAAAAACTAAGCATTAAATGACACTGAAGCTATGTAATAAATTGTAGCTGTAGTTGCCATTAGCTAGTTAGCTAGTTAGCTGGGTTAGCCGTGCATGTAGTGGTCCAGAGAGGACTGTTATTGTTTGCATCACCAGCAGAGTAATGTTGCACTGGGACAAGCCAGGGTTAGCTGGTTACCATGCTAACTTCAGAAGGTATCACTGCAGTACAATATAAACATCCTATAATGTCAGAAGACTTACTTCTCCACATCCTATTGATAATTTTAATGTATTTTTTATTTTTCAGACTAAATAGATCTGTACATATTTCTCCTTCAACTTTCTTTGTGTTGATGTGTTTTGGCAACAAAAACGTGTCTCCATGCGACATAAAACAGTAAATATTTCCTTATCCGGCTACACGGCTATGTCTTTTGGCATATTATATCACATTTTATCCTATTTAACTGCAATAAAACTTTTGATTTTATAGTTATCAAAATGATTTTTCCACATACTGCAGTGGAGTCTGTGGGACCAGCACAAAGGGTTAAATGTTAGTCTGTGGACGCTGACTGCAGCGTAGTGTTCCTGGTTTGGTTGGAAATAAGATCTCCACAATCCACTTTTTCATAATGCAGATAAAGGCCCTTGTATAGGGGGCTCTCTCTGTCTCCAGCACCCAGATGGCCCAGGCTCCAGACCCCGCCTACACTCTTTTGTCTTCAGGGAATCTGTCTCTCGGCTGTCGGCAGAAAAAACTATTTATTTCATGTGCCAGTAGGGGGCGCGAAGAAGCTCCAAGAGTCTGCACAGAGGCCTGATGCTCATTGTTAGAAGTCTGTGTTTGTCTGCACACAGCAGAGACACTCTGACACACAGCTACATTTCACTGTGGAGCTGAGAAATGACTCCTGCCTACGATCTGCACTTCTCTCTCTGCATGGACTCAGTGTTTAGGACTTTCTGTACATTCTCTCTGGTGTGCGTGTGCTTGAAGGAGGGGATAATGAAATTCAGGCCGCCCCCTCCCACCTCCACCCACACATATACTGGTACATGCACACAAACACACGCATATACATGTTCCCTTGTAGACGAAAGATAGGCTCATGGACAGATAGAAGAGGAGATGAAGAGGAAAGAACGGAGGGGCAGATGATAATGAAGAGATTGAGAGAATGAGGAAGAGGACGACAGAGGAGGGAGGGAGGGAGGGGGAGAGAAGGAGAGGGGAGGAGGACAAGAGAGGGAATCAACAGATGCAGTGTGGAAAGGAGCAGAGGAGAATGGAGGATGAGGAAGAGGCCTCTCTCAACACAGCACAGCCCTGCAGCACAGAATCACAACATGTAGACTGGACATCTGCCCTACATGGCTGCACAGTGTGAATACACGTCAGGTGTCTGTCTGCTGCTGTGGGCCTTTCCATGCCTGTTCAACAACAGGAAGGGATTTAAGGTTGACTGTGTACAATCCAATTAACCCCAACCCAAAAGTATTAATATGCAAGTTTTTTGTCCCAGCAGGATCTCAGGGACCTCAGGGTGGAATATTTACAATATCAACACTGACAGATGATCTCTGATAGTCCGAGTGACCTTCATACTTTGGTCCTGAACAAGGCGCTGTGCTGTGAAAACCACTGAATTGCGGGTAAACAGAGCATCCAGAATAAAATCATATGAATCCAGGATTTTTTTCTTTAAAGGACAAGTTCACCCAAAAATAAAGATTTGTTGTTATCTACTCCAATTGAAAGTCGGAGCTTTACAGAAAACAGAGTTGTCAGGATTCTACTGAAGCAGACAAACTGTATGTTTATGTTCTTTTGTCAGCTGTTCAGTTATGCTTTAAAATGAGTCACCATCTGATTCAGTTGTGTGAATGCTTAACAGTGTATTACTGTGAAACTCCAGAAATGTTTGATGGACTTGCTCGACTTTCTGACTTTTCCTGCATGTGAGGACATAATGAGTGAACTTGTCCTTTAAAGGTTATTTTTGGACCTCCTATGTGGGAGATTTTAACCTTTTGCACACCTTTTGACGTGGTCATCTGTAGTCTGAGCATTCACAGACACTGAAGTTAATCCTGTGCTGTAGCATCTCTGACACTGTTGGACAGTTTCCGTTTGATTGACGTGCTTTGATCTATTTACGTCATTAACACGTGTGAGACCACAGTGAGTCATACAGCATGTTGTACATCAGACTTCACTGATGATATTGTGGCATTAAAGTCCCATTACAACAAGTTTGCAAAGAGCATGATCGTACTGTACATGCTACAACACAGAACATTCAGACGAAATCCTGGTTCTATCACTTCTGATTCTAGACCATGCATCTCCTGAGATAACAGAGAAAGTCAGAGGATTCATAGGAGGGAGGGATGGGAGTCGGGGTGAGTTGTGAGGGAAGGAGGAAGGGAGGCAGCCGGCGAAGGAGACAGACATTTACCTCGACAAAAGTGAGAGGAACAGACAGATAGACAGGCAAGAGGGAGGAATGAGACAGGTGGAGACATGGGGAGGGAGGAGGGGAGGGAAAGAAGTGGAAACGAGAGTGAGCTGAAGGGAGAGTGGGAGTGAGAGATCGAAGAGAAGCCGAGCGAGAAGAGGAGGGAAGGGAGAGAGAGGGAGAGAGAGGGGGACCAATGGCGAGGAGGACAGAAGAGGAGGAGAGGGGAGGACAGAGAGAGGAAGAGGAGGAGGATGAAAAGAGAGCTGAGAGGTGAAGGGAGGGAGGGAGGAAAGGAGGGAGGGGAGGGATGTAGCAGTTGTTCATTAGTGAGGATATGTTAGGGACTGGAGGACTGAGCGAGGGGAGAGACAGTGGAATGGTGAGTTTCATGGACACTGACTAATGAGAGGAGAGGAGCGGGGGAGAGGAGGGGAGGCGAGGAGGTGGCAGGGGTGAAAATGAGACTGGGGAGGGAGGAAGAGGAAAGGGGGAGGAAGAGGGGAGGGAGGCTTGAGTTGAGCGAGGCGAAACTGCTTTACTGTGTCACCGTAGGGGGAGGATGGGGGGAGGGGAAGGATTTGCACGTACGCACACACACACTGTTGAAATAGACAGCTACACGAGAGGAAGACGAGAAGGGGGGGAGCGAGAGAAGGAAGGAGGAGGAGGAGCAGGGGGTGAGGAAGGAGATGAAGAGCAGGAAGGAAAGACAGGAGTCATCAGTGGAAAGAGAAAGTATGTGTGGAGGACCAGAGGAGGGAGGGGAGGAGAGCGGAGGAGGCAAAGGAAATGGATGGGAGGCGGGGGGAGAAAAATGAGAGAGGAGGAAGAAAGAAAAGAAAAAAAAATCAGGTGGGGAGCACAGAAGAGAGAGGAAAGAGGGGGAGGTGTAGGAAGAGAAGGAGAGGAATTAGGGCAGATATTCAGGAGGTGGCAGGAAGAGGGAGACGGGACGAGCAGGAGGGGGAGGCGGAGGAGGAGGGAGAGAGAAGAGGAAGAAGATTAAAAAAGAAGTATGAGGAAGTAGTGCTGAAAGGAACAGGAAGCAGGAGCAGGAAGCAGGAGCATGAGGAGAAAAAAGGAGGGGTGACAAAAACAAAAGAAATCTTAGAGGAGAAGGAGGTGAGGTGGGTGAAATGGGAAAACCGGGATGATGGAGAGGAGGTGGGGGGGAGGCGGTGCTGATGCCGAAGAGAGAGTAGAAAGAGAAGGAGCAGGAGGAGTAACAGGCTGTAACATGTCAGCAGCAGGAACTAGTGAAGGTGGCAGCAGGTTACCTGTGTGTGTGTGTGTGTGTGTGTGTGTGTGTGTGTGTGTGTGTGTGTGTGTGTGTGTGTGTGTGTGTTATTGTGTTTATTGGCAGCATCAGGTGTGAAAAATCCTGCCACAGCTACAGTGAAACACCCCCCCCCACACACACACACACACACAGGTGAAGCAGAACTCTTTGAATTGTTCAACATTTTAAATAAAAAATAATTAAAGTGCAGTGAGGATATTTATCTGAGTCATTGTCAGCTCATGCTCAAAGCCGCGCGCGCGCGCGCGCACACACACACACACACACACACACACACACACACACACACACACACACACACACACACACACACACACACACACTAGGCTCAAGCGTGCCCAACTCTCCTGCCCTTTTCTCCACCATGCATACATCAGTGCAAGTCTGGACAGCCTGCCTCAGCACAGAGATGCACAGCTGACGAATCCCTCCGCCGACACACTGGCAAGTAGTCCCTAATTTATGGGATTTTGATAGATGGCAGATTAAGAGTCCGTCATCGCTTCTGTTTCTACATGATATGACTACAAACACGTCCTCCTTTCCTTTAGACGAGACTAACTGTGGATAATAACCAACATGTGAATTAGCAGGAGGGCAGTTTAGAAGCTGATGTTTCTCGAGCCATCAGGACGACACTGTTTGTGAAGACAAATAAAAACGCTGGTGTGTTAAATTCCATGTTTAGTAACACAGATCCAAAATTAAGATTAGCTATATTTAATACTTTTGCAGGGACTACTTTTTGTCAATCCAAACGGCTGGTTGGTTGGGAGAGGCGAACGCATCGGTGCGGATGTCCACCTGATTTTTCCCCGGGTGTTGTCCGGCTCCCCGGCACACACTCCCGGCTGCTACCATCTCTCCATGCAGTTCACTTCATTGTACTGACTGCGCTCATCAATTAGACAGGAATTAAGCCGTTTTGGATGAAATTATTGTCCTTTTAGCACTTCGAAGAGGACGAACCGCCGCGGACGGAGGTGCAGAGAAGTTTTGAGTTGAGGAAAGCGGAGAGGAACGAAGCTCAGGTACCGTGAGACTGTTATCTCCACTTCCAACTAGTAACGTTACTCATGTAACGCGAGGGTACTAGCCCGCAAGCTAACTGGCTAGCGTTAGCATCCCCAACGACCCAACTAGGTTTGACTTCAGGCTGCAGTTTGCTGAGGGAGGAACCGTCGCCTGCTTCTTATTGTTCAGCCCCCCAGAGCTCAGCCGGACCGGTCCAACAGTACCGTCTGCGGCTCAGCGTCCTGGAAGAGACACAACTGGAGTTTATTGAGCAGAGAGCGAGTTTATGAAGCGGCAGCGTCCGTAGAAGAAGAAGTAAGTGCAGGCGAGCGAGGGGAAAACAAAAGAGTCCGGAGCCTGAACACAACACGACTCTGCTGGGGACTGAGGATAGATCCAGCTCGGTCCAACAGCTCTGATGTGTTCTGACGTTTAATGATGAACTCAGTAGTTAATTTACACAATAGGAGGTTTACCACATTATACAGTTGTACTTCAAATAGTCACTGTGATGATCAAACAAAGCTACACAAGCTCTAAACTTAGTGTGAGCAGATTACTGGGCACTTCTGAACATTACTGTGTGTGAGTCCGGGTCTGGGCTGAACCAGCATTCAAATTATATACCAAATTAAACCCGTTCGACACTTTATATTGAACCATGTGTATCCGTGTGCTGTTCTGTGGACTGGCTCTGTTCGACATATACACGATCATATCTTTATTTTGAAATATTAAAGTTGATGAGGATGAAGTTCCTCGTGGTGCTGAATACGTCACGGAGCTGGTTGAGCAGTATGTGTCACTACGAACTGATTCTGACAGGTCCAGTTAGCTCAGCAGCGGTTGTGTTTGGTAGTTTTGGCTCTTATTCATCATAACAGTTGATCAGTGTTCGAGAGATCGAGGCTACCTCGCAGTGTCCGAGGCTACCACGACCCCCTCAAACTCTCCGTGAAAGTGAACCTGGCGGGACCACAGATTACAGCTGGACCTCGTCTGCTTCTCTTCATGTGGTTTCACCGATTCTCCAAACTTGAACCCATCGATAAAGACGGTTCGATGTTTGTGTTCGGGTGATGCGAGTTTCCAGTGAAGTTTGAGGGACAGCTGTTGTAGCTGTGAGACAAAGACCCGGAGAGCCGCAGACACACGGAGTGTCCACCAGAGTTTGGTCGACGTGATGCTGATGTCTCGGGTTAGTTTAGGGTTAACTCAGTCTGTGGGGTTAGTTTAGGGTTAACTCAGTCTTTCCAGAAGCATCTCCGGCTGAAGTTAAATAAATCTAGACATCGAGGGTCGATAAGTTGATGTGCGTCGTCCTGCTTTGTTCTGCCTTTAAGTTCAAGTCAGGACACCGCAGATGAAGTTGATGAAAGCGTTTCATAGTGGTTGCATATGATCGGTATTTGTTTGTGACCACCTGCCGCGTGTAACCGCGCTGTTTGCGGGGAGTTCTGCTGGTTCCGGTCGGCTGTGTCCTGAGCTGACCGTCTGGGCTTCTGTGCTCCACTCACAGAGAGAGAAGGAGAGGCAGCAGGGCCACGTAGTGATGTAGCTCTGACTGAGGGTACACTTACAATACGTGTGTGTATGTATGTATGTGTGTATATATATATATATATATATATATATATATATATATATATATATATATATATATATATATATATATATATATATATATATATATATATATATATATATATATATATATATATAAAAAATGTGTGTCTTGTGTGACACACAATCTTGTGTGTCCTAGAGACTGATTTGATTTTTGTGATGCTTAGAATTTCATGCTGCAGACTGGAAATGATGTCAAACTAAAAATAAGACAGATAGTGACATTGAAGATGCACAGAGTGATGTCAATGTAAGAGGTCAGGTTGTGGCAAAGCAACAGCACTTTTATATATTAAAGGACAAGTTCACCCATGCAAAACATAAATATCATTCTGATGGGAAGGCAGCCGACGTTTTGTTGTCCACAGAAAATATGTGGAGCTTCGCAGCATCCTTTCAGATCCATTGATCACAGGGTCTTTGGGACACGTGGATTATGCCAGACGAGCCTGTATGGAGCCACTTTATGTTTTCTTCTTTCCTCAGTGTTTTAAATAGAACCATACCTATATATCAAGTGGCTGATCACATGTATATCAGTATCGTCTATATGTTGTTCAATGTGAATACTTTTTATTCAGAGATAATGATGCAGAATAAAACAAGCTTGGGATGATTAATAATTATTAAGTCCCCATTAAGCCTACAGTTTCAGTGCATTGAAGTCACTTTAGACAATAAAGATTATTGTTGAATAGTAAAATATTACACAAGTTTGAGAAGCATATTTGAATACATCAATACTGATTTGTTTCTGTCTCCACTCTTGGTATCAGCAGCAGCCTCCAGAGATCAGGGTTGTAGTTTTAAACACATCCAGCTGCTGCGCTGCTGTCGAGAGAAAGCTGCATTGCTGTTTCGTTTTGAAGCTCCAGAAATGTTATTTGAGCTACAGAACTTCCACTGAGCTCCATCTGCATGAGGAAGAGTAGATAATGGCAGAACATTTCCTTTAAAAGCTGCAACACATATTTATTTTTATTATGGATTAATCTAATGATGATGAAATGTTCAGTTAATCTACAAAATGGTTAAATAGTGAAAAATGTCCAAATCCAAGTTAGCCCAAATGAACATGTTCAGCTTGTTTTGTCCCAGCAGAAGTCAGAAATATATTCAGTTTCATGTCAAAGAAAACAAAGCACATGTTACATCTGACAGGCTTGAACTGGAATGTTTGTTGGGGACATTTTTAAAGAATTGCTTACATGATGAATCTGTTGCAGAATTTCTTTTAGTCACACTTTCCATGTTGAGATTTCATCAATATTATGAGAGGGAAAAAAAAACTATGATACATTTTAGAAATGTTAATGAATCTATCAAGTCATAGTTGTTTGAGCTGTGGGACTTCTTAAACAGCATTGTGGGATGCTAAATAGCCTCTGGTGTGTTTATAGGTGGTGCCCCCATGACAGGAGCGTGTTCTTAATTAGCTCAAGTTACAATGGAAGACTTCAGTTAATCAGTTTGGATCTTGTGATGAACAAGATGAAGAAACTGTGGACTGTGTCTTGTGCAGAGGTGCTTTTCAGTCAATACTTGACGGAAGAAGATCATAACTTCATCTTGAGCCTGAAGCCTGCAATTAATAAAAACTTAGCCAACAAATAGAGGCCATGTTATGGCATCTTCATGCCCGAACATCCCACTGCACTAATGAGAGCGTATTATAGATTATTTTGATTAGAGAGAAGTCATTAGCTGTCTGAGAGCTGCTGAGTGATAATGGGGGTCGTGGAGCGAAATGAGAGTGTGAAGATGTTCTCATGCAGTAAACCAGTGATGAATTCAGCTCAGTGAAAGACAGCAGAGTGCTTCACAGGTGGCAACATAAGGTGCCTTTCTACTTTACAAGAGGGGGTAAGGTTCTTTATGGGTTCATGTGAAAGCAAATAGCACCCATCTTGCAAATAATGAAAAAGATGAAAGTTATTTGAGACTGAATCCGACTTCAGGCAGAGCGCGTGTGCTGCTGATGAATGGTTGTGTTCCTTTGGTGAGACTGTATTTTTAGGGTCTCTGTGCTTGTTGCAGCCATGCCCTCAGTGATGGAGCGCTCGGGGGCCGGGGTCCTGTCCAGGAGCAGAGCCAAGACCGTAACCAACGGCAACAGTCAGCCGCACTCTGAAGAGGAGAGCAGCGATGAAGAGCATGCCCATGGTAGACACACACACACACACACATTAAACTGACATATCATCTACTGACTTCATCTGAATTGAATTCCCTTCTATGCCGAGGTTGATCTCTCCACTTACTGTCTGGGTTTGCACTTGAAGCATGAAGCATGCAGAACGGTTCTTGCAGTAGACAAACAGAACGTCTTGCCAGCTGTTCTGGTTGCATTCGTTGAACTGCTGCAGTGCTTCTTCAGTCCCTTGCGCACCGCTCTCCTCTGTCATCTCCTCCTTCCTTCCTCCACCCCCTTCCCACACTCCTCCATCCTCGTTATCCTCTGCCCACATATATCTTTCCTTTCTCCACTCTCTCCTTCACCCACTGACTGGCTGTAGATCTTCATTTTTTAGCTGGTATCTCAGCAGGCTCATGGGCTGAGATAAATCATCAGATCAAAGGCAACAGTTTAACTTAACTACCCAGATTTCCCCAGTTAATTTAGCTCTGAGTCTTAACATCTCAAGCAACCATTCCTAACATTACTGCAACCACCGCTTCCGTCTTCGCCTCCACCGTTTTCATCCTGTTTTAGTCTTCCCGTCGCCTCTCCATCTTTTTTATCCATCTCTCATTTTTTGCCTCCTTCCCATTCCCATTCTCTCCTTCCATCCAATTTTCTTTCTTTTTTATCCCCTTCCTGCCTCTCTCCTGCCATCTCCTCCAGTTTCTATCCTCCCCGTCTCCTCCCTTCCTGTCCTCTATCCCTGAGGAAGCAGTAATATGTTTCTTCCTCCTCATGGTCTGCTTCTATCTTCACTCTTTGCCTTCCCTGCTCTTTACCACAGCACTAATTACTTAATGTCTTCCATTATTCCACTGTTGCTCTTCCTTCTTTCTTCCCGCTCTCTGTCTCTGTATGAGTATCTGTCACTCAGTGATAGGATATGCTGAAACTGTTGTCAGGGTGAAAATGGGTTAGGGAAACATGCATAATTTTTCTTTCAAGTTGAAAAAAGTCTATACAAACAGCCCAATCAGTCAAGATCCAGTTCTGATGTGTAAGAAAGGTGGGTGGTGGTTATCAGCTCTGCAAACCATAATGTCTTTCTTTGGCAAGGAACCGACGGAGAGGTTAGCATAAAACTAAGATTAAATAATAATCATTAGTAAAAGCAAGTGTTTCTACAAAACGTTCCCATGGTGCGCACTCTATCCAGTTAAAGAGCAACGTCACCAATTTTAAACATTAAAGTGTGTTTAAAGGTCTTGACACCTGCTGCATGTTCAGAAAAAAGTCCCCAAACCCTTTTGTGGCTCCAGAGGAAGCTGCAGGTAATCCGATCAATATCCTCCAGTGTTGTCACTCAGTGGCTAAGTTGCACTGTGGGTAATGTAGGCACCAGGTTCTGAGAAGCAGTCCCCTGACGTAGCATTGGCCTCCTATAACACTGTTGAACTCAGACAGCAGCACCAGTGAGTTTGCCTTTTTATTCCATGCTTTCTTTATTCTTTTCAAAATCCTGCTACATATATTACCCATAATGCAAGTGAGCCACTGAGTGACATCACTGGGGGCAATTGACTGTACAGCTCTACCCACTCCTCTGGGAAATAGAAACCCATATTTGTCTTGTTCCCGTCTCTCTCCACAGACAGTATGATCAGAGTGGGAGGAGACTACCAGGCGCAGATCCCCGAGTTCAAACCAGGTGAGCTGGCAGCGAGGCGAGCACGACAGAAAGGGAGGTGAATAGAGAGAGGGAGGGAGAAATCAGGGCATGGAGGAGATGCAGAGGTGAGGAGAGACGTGGACGACACTGAAACGGAGGAAGGAGGGGAATGCAGATGACGTGAGAAATGAAGGTCAAATGACCAGTGTTGTGTGAAGCTCCAGGAGACAAATGGTTTAAGATAAACGGAAATCCTTTACATCGTTCTTCAGGGTGTCTTACCCTTCCCGATAAAATACTAAATCATAGTTTAAAGTTTATTGACGGAATAAACAAAAACATCTTGCAGTGAAAGGCTTGTCAGTGGTTGAGGTCAAGTCTTTTCTCATTCATTTAAAAGACCTATTCATGTAGTATTCAAATCCTTTATTTGTCATATCACCTTGAGAAAATGGGCCTCAAATAAGTGTGATGTGTCAGAACAGTATGTTGCTTTGTTGAATCAGATTAAACAGACTACAAGGAAATGGCCCCAATTCACATTAATGTCTTTATATGACGTACATAACTTTCAGCTGTTATTTCTCTATGCTTATTCTTTAACTTGTCCCAAGGACAGCTAACTGCATGTGTGTGTGTATATATATCTGTATATAATATGTGTGTGTGTGTGTGTGTATGTGTGATGCCACACATGGAGCCTCGACTGGAGAAAAGCTGCAAAGATTAGGGAGGAAGAGAGTAAAGGGTTGATATGAGGTTTGATAAACAGACAGTTGGGGAAAAGGGAGGAGAGGAGGCCCGATGAAGATGTGACGACGTAAATAAAGGATTCAGATAAACCTAAAAACTCAAAGAATATGTGAATTCAATGCTAAATGTATGAATGAATGTCTGTTTTTTTTTTAATTACCAGACAGTCCAACCCGCTACAATGAGAAGGACCAGAGGAGCATGTTGGTGTGGTGTCCCAACAGTCTGCTGTCTGATGCAATGTGTAAGAGACACACACACACACACACACACACACACACACACACACACACACACACTTACTTTCCTTACATTGACTGGTACAGGCTTAACAACATAACCTTCAGTCTAATATGCTGACCAAAGAATACTAATTGAAGTGTTGATTCTCTCTGTGTTTGTCCCGTGCACTGCTTCTCTCTCACTCTCCCGGCCATCTTTACTGTCCCTCTTGTATTTCCATTCTGTCTTTCTGTCATTCGTTCTCTCTCTCCTTCCCAGTGGATGAGTACATCCTGATGGCTAAAGAGAAACATGGATACAACATGGAGCAGGTACAGCAGACCAAGACGAAGTCATTCCCTTTTTCTTTCTTCTGTCTTGTCTCTGTCTCTGGTTGCCTGACCCTGCCCTCGCACACTTTATTCCTTCAGGCTCTCGGCATGTTATTATGGCACAAACACGATGTGGAGCGCTCGCTCGCCGACCTGGCCAACTTCACCCCGTTCCCAGACGAGTGGACTGTGGAGGATAAAGTGCTGTTCGAGCAGGCCTTCAGCTTCCACGGCAAGAGCTTCCACAGAATCCAGCAGATGGTGAGAGAAAATTAAAAATGCACTATTAACAGAGTATGTTGAACAAAGCTGAGTGTAATTTTCAATATTTTAATGCTCAATTTATTGGTCTCTGTATGTGTGTAGCTTCCAGACAAGCTGATCTCCAGCCTGGTGAAGTACTACTACAGCTGGAAGAAGACCAGGACCAGGACCTCTGTCATGGACCGACAGGCCAGGAGGCTGGTCAGCAAACGAGAGAAGGACGACAGGTATCAGATGCCATATTCCCTGATCTCCAAGCAAAACTGGGCGTGAGTGGAGGAGAGGAAAAAAAGAACATTGGAGGAAGGACACAAAAAAGATTCATCTGAGAGCCGACATTTACAAAAGTCTTTGTTAAATGACACTCGATAAGCATCATGTCATCATGGGGAACAAGAATCTCATGAATATGAATGAGATACTTTGATGTTATTTCTCGTCTTTTTCAGTTGACATTCTGCAGCATTTTAGAAATAGACAGTTGTCTCGGGATGATGAGCGAACTTTCTTTCTTTCTTGTAGTAATGATGATTTAGAGGAAGGTGACCCTGGCAGTGACAGTGACTTTGAGATCGATGCCAAGAAAGAGGTGAGCGATACAAAACTTAGTAGTTGTTGTTTGACTGACAGCGAGTGTGAGTGTGTAAACATGTTTTTGTGTTTAACCCATCATGACTGGCCTGAAGACATCAGCCGAGCCAAATTGATGCCTTCAGTATCCCTCAGTGTATCACTGACAGAATCTAAAGTGTATGATATTTGTGCGATCTCTTCGTTCTCACAGGCGGTGAAACAGAACCCCAACAGCGCCACCTCTGACAAAGCCACCCCCAGCCGCTCTGGGCCTGTGAAGAAGGAGAGCATTGGGGCTCAGTACCGCCACCACCCGCTCAGAGCCCGTCGCAGGCCACCCAAAGGCATGTACCTGGAGCAGTCCGACATCACGTCCCTGTCAGCCTCCCAGGATGCTGGAGTTCTCACTGTGCGGCAGCTGGACACACAGCTGGTGTCACTCAAGAGACAGGTAGATGCACTAATGCACTTTCAGAGGTATTTCAAGGATCATCAACAGGATTTTTGTGTGTCTTAAATTATAGTTGTCAGTAAAGGTGACTATTTCACACAATAAATAAACTGCCATTTCACGTGTCAGATGTAATGAATTCAGTCTCTCTTACGGTTGCTTTGTTTTTTACAGTATGAATATTTTACAAGCAGGTTCCAACAATAGAAAATGATCCAAGAAAACCTCAAAGGTCGCACAGAGTGCCAACATCTGGTGGAAACTAGAAAAATGAGACTGTGATATACTAATTACAATATTCTATTTAATTTTCACAAGTTTAAACTGCAACTTACTGTTTGAGTAGAAAGGCAGGAATGGATGCTCAGTGCCCAGTTAAAGTCACAGAAATGGCTTCTTGTCTGTGTTAATTTTTGGTTAATGGCATTAAAAATAAAGCCCTCCTCTCCTCCTTTCTCCACTTTTCCTCTCAGGTTCAGTCAATTAAACAGAACAACAGTATTATGAAACAGGGCTTAAATGAAGGAGTGGACACGTTCAAACCTGCTGACGTAAGTCTTTTCCTTCCTTCTTCACGTAGTTCATCCATCCCCTCTTTGATTTGTGTTTCCTGCCAGTACTCATCTCAGATCTCTCTGTAGTTTGTCCCCCTTCCTCCTCTCATTTCTTCACTCTGCTCTTCCCCAACTCCCTCCAGATATTATTTCTCCCCCGTGTGGGACTGAGATTAGTCTTAATCTGCTCTTTGCTCTCATGCAGCCATCTTCATCCCTCTCTCTTCTTCCTCCTAACCACCTCTCTCTCTCCCGCCCTCTCTCAGCCTGCCCCTAAGATGAACTCCCGTTGGACCACAGAGGAGCAGCTCCTGGCTGTGCAGGGTGAGTAAAGGCTACAGAGTCACCTCCTGCTGCTGGCTCTCCTCTTCCCACCTCACAGTCACAGGCAGAAGTCAGACACATTTATATTCATCTTATCCACAGACCCTGCCTGTGTCAGTCAGTACTGCACAGCACTGATGCATGCTGTACAGGAGAAATATTACTCAATAATATTATTGTAAGTCCCTCTCTGCTTCGGTGGTATTAATGTAGTGAAGCTTTGCTATATAAAAAAAAAAGAGGTGGCAAAAGTACAAATGTTGTTTAGTCTAACAGAAGTAAGATGGTATTTATTACCTCCATCAAGGTTCTGTTTCCACTTATATCCGTTTGTTGGTTGGTTGGTTTGTCAGCAGGATGGAGGACGGGTCTCTGCCCTCAAGATTGTGAGGAGAGTTCAGATGCTGTTAGATGATCCGACAAGCACATAAGTGAAGCTTATTTAGGCCTCCATTCTAGATAATTACTATTGAAAGGAACACAGTACCTGCAGTTCTAATCCATAAGTTGCAGCTAAAGACAAGTGCAGCATTGCTGCAGTCGGTCAGTGTGCTTTGAGTAAATCAGCTGCAGCTGCGTAGTGCAAACAGGACAAGAGAAATCAGAAGCTGAAAGACAGCAACGTGTAGTGGAACGAGTGTGAAGCGGGACGGCCTGGAAAGAGCAGGTGCACTCAGCCGGCCGACCTCAGATGAAGGTCAGCTGCCGCACGCATCAACAAACCCGCTCACGCTACATTCACTCCAACGCTCTCCGCTCTCACACACTGCCACGTTTCTCTGACAGGGCGAGAGAAAGCAGAGTGTTTTTGTAGCCTTGTGATGGCAACACATTGGTTGTGAGTGATGTGTATTGACACAGCAATAACCTGATGATTTTTCTTCTGTCTGATCAGCTATCCGTCGCTATGGTAAAGACTTTGCAGCCATCGCCGAAGTGATTGGGACCAAAACACCAGCTCAGGTGAGCATCCGCTCTCTCGAGGGTTTAACTGGCAAGAACACCTCTCTAACCCTCCATCCACCCATGCCTTTAATTTCTGTGTGCTGCCTATCAGCTTTTCATCTCCTATCCATTTCCCTCCTCATCCCTCTGTCTCGATGCACATTTTTCTTTATAGAATAACTATAATCTCCATTATCCCTCCTTTCATTTGTCTCCTGACCTCCAGTCTCTGCCTCTCTGTCCTTGAGCGCAGCACAAACTCTCTGGCTATTTCCTTTCTGACTCTGTCTCTGCCTCTCCACCCAGGTGAGTTCATTTTTCGTGAGCTACCGACGCAGGTTCAACCTGGACGAGGTGCTGAGGGAGTGGGCAGCCGAGCAGGTGGCAACCAACCGAGACCAGAGAGACCTGAGGAGGAGTGGCGAGGAGATGGCAGCGGCTACAGATGGAGCAGCTGAGGAGGACGAGGTGAGGATAAAAGAAAGAAAGGCCTTCAGTCATTCTTCTGGTCTTTATGTAGAGAAGCAGCATACACAACAGTTCAAAGAAGGACCTCAACCCAATGAAACAACATTCCATTTTAGTTTTCACAAAATATTTCCCTGAATGGACTAAAAAGGTTGATGAGAAAAATATAAATGACCATAAATGCAACATTACACACGACTTGCCAGTATATTTAGCAGAATTCAGCTCTCCTCCTCAGAACACCTTTGGAAAGCTTTAGTTTTATATTAAAGAGGTAGTTCAACATTTTGGAGCTAACCCTAACCCAAGTTAGAGGGAGTTAATGCTTTAACCTCTTTACCTGCACAGTGACTCAACTTAAACTGTGACTTGTCGTGATATTTAACCTACAGAAATCATGTCTTTTTTTTGCGGTGTCGCTGAAAAGTTCCATCATGACAAATTAATGGACTACTTGCGGAGTGACATGAACACATGAATCAGAGGCACAAAAAACGTTGACAAACCCGACCCGTGCCCTGCACCCCCTCCAAAAAAAAAAACAAAAAAAAACAGCTTTGCATGATTTACGAGAACCTCATTTTCAGGTCGGAAAGCCGGATTTGCAGATTTATCCGGAAGTGACTGAGGTGGAGTGCTGAAGAGAAGGAGCAGGTGGTGGTCTCTGGTGTTGTGAGACACCTCCTCCTCTTCATCATGGAGCTAATATGACGTGTCTCTCCACCTCTCCCTTCTCCACCTCTCTTTCTATCTCACCTCACCTCATCTTCATCCTCCTCCCTCCCCTCAGGTCAAAATGGAGGACTCTCCCTCCGAGGCCGCTGGCGGTTCCTCTCCCCCCTCCTCCACTCAGACCCCCTCTAACCTCTCGCAGCCTCCTCCACTGCTGCGCCCCGCCCCTCCCTCAGCTCCACCGAGCCTCCTCCGCCAGCCTCCACCGCTGCAGACGCGTCCTCTTCAGAACCGAGCGCCCCACAACCACCCTCCGCCTCCGCTCATCCGGCCAGCTGTGACCTCCTCATCCACTGGGAGCTCCAACCTCAGGGCTTCACCTCCCAACTCCTCCGCTGCAGGGCAGATGCCTCCATCGCTGGTTGGGCTCAAAGTCGAGCAGCCCAACTCGCACTGATACACACAGATAATAGTAATAACGCACACACACACACACACACACACACACCTGCAATTTAGCATGCAGACTCCATGACTCCATCGTTCCCCGGACCATCACACATCACATGACACTCAGGTCCATCAGGTGACATCACAGCTCTTAAAATGTGGCAGGAAGAGTGTGAGGGGACCCCCGCAGGTCCACTTTGTAAGGCCCTTTACTGTACTAACAAACACCTACCTCCAGACCAGCGTTCTTGAGCATAACACACACACACACACACACACACACACACACACACACACACTCACTACAAACAAGCTAGGAGCTTAAAACAAACACTACCTGCACACACCTCCCCAGAGAAAACTAGAAAGAGACACTGGATCGTCAAGCTGTCGAAGAAAGCCATGACCACACAGAGCTAAACCACCTGCCTGTTTCCATGGCAACTGCTGAACATCTGGAAAGTGGATATATATATATATATATATATATATATATATATATATATATATATATATATATATATATATATATATATATATATATATATATATATATATATATATATATATATATATATATATATTTATTAATTAATTATAGTGTAGGTTCCACTGGGCAGGTATCAAGTCATCCAAACAACCTTCAGGAAAATGAAATGATGAGTAAACGAGGGAAAGGAAAGATGGAGGAAGAGTTTTTCACATCTGAGCCGAACCTGAGAGGTCGTGTAGATGATACAATCATTCTGGAGAGGATGTGGAGAAACTTGCCTTTTCCTGTTGAGCTCTGCTTTAAAATTGGACCCTCAGAGGAGTTAAAAAGTTACTTTGCAAAGAAATCAGACTGTGAGTGTTTTTGTTGGTTCAAAAATGGAAAAAGAAGCAGTAGAGGTCCCTCCTCTCGCTCTTCTGTCATAGCCATGTATTACTAGTGTTAACTGGAGTGATGTTTTCCTTTTTTTATTTTGACTAGACTTTTAAAGTGAGCCCTAGGTTGGCAACTAGCTATTGTAAGTAGTGTAGGTAGTGCATACTTTATTGTAATGATGATGATTCTTGACTGAGCACTAAGGAGAAAAAGAGCCTTTTAATACAAGTGACTGAAGACGCCTGCCACACTTTGTTTCTCGCTGGCTCAGTGTTCAGGTCCCACTGCTTACTGTCCAGTATATTTTCAGACTTCACCCACAAACACGAAACATTAGGTTCTTTAGAGAGAGTGTGGAGGACTGATGTGATGGAAACAGATGGCCTCTCCTGACCTCCTACACACACTGATGAAGCTTGTTTTCCTCTGTTTGTAGTCTTCAGCTGAAGTTAGCTTCATATTGATGGTGCAGACATGAGTGGTAGGCATCTCTTTGCAAAGACCTGAACAAGTCTATTTTCCAAATTGTTGAGGTGATTCAGTTCAGTGTTTTATGTCCAAATTACAAAAGTGGATTCATAAAGACGTGCTGACAGCTGTGTAAAGCTCTGTAAGTGTAGTAAAGGCAGTTTGTGTCCTGCAGTTTAGCGCTGTGAGAGGTCAGAGGGTGTCTGAAAGGATCCGTACAGCTGTCGGGAAATGCTGTGTCATGTCTGTAATGTTCCTCTTGGTCACGTTCGAAGATATCAGGCAACCTCAAGAACAAATGTACGACTGAACGATCTCTCGCTCTGTAGTTTTCTTTTTGAACTTCATCTGCTGCCCCCCTGCTGAATCTCTCCCTCTTCATAGTCTAGTTTCCTGCATATTGATGCCTTTTCAAGCAGGTCTGGGATCACACGTCATGTATAAACCTTTCCTCAAACTGTGTCCAGTGCTTCTTCACTCCATACATGTCACATCACTTAGTTTTGTTAGCAGAGGCCTTTTAGGCACTGAGCAGGACTGAAAGCGGCCCATCACTATGTTTGGCTTTAAGTGGCTTGCCTTTTGACTTTGCTTGGACTCTTTTTCTTACATTTGTTCCTTCCTCCAAAAAACTGCTTGTGTGTTACTGTATGTGAGAAGTTGTTTACATTGTGGAAACTGAACTGTTTGTGTTTGAGAAATGTTTTTTTTTTTTTTTTAGAATAAAGAAATGACCAAATTGCAAAAGTATTTGTCCATAATTTTATCCTAAAGATTGACAATGACCCAATTCACATCTACAACTGTTGGCCATGAGCTTCATGCAGCTTCAGCTCGCATATCATCCGTTCCCAAAAGCCGAATCTTATCAGAACACCCGCAGCTCCACATTCTTGAGCAGGGCTTTGACCAGTGAGCGACTTGCAGGAAGCTGGTATGGAGTGAATAAACAAGAAGATGTAAGTGAACACGAAATGGCTTTAAAGTTTAAGTAACCAAACAAATTTAAAACATTTAAAAAGGAAAAAGAATGATCCAGGAGAGTCCACTTAAATGATCCCGTCTTCAGAACATTTACAGCTTTATCATGAAGATTTGATTGTTCACAAGGTTTGAGTGCCAACAAACCTGTTATGGAATCAGATCTGTGCCAAAACAAACAAACAAAACTTCTTAAATGTCAAACAAAAATAGGAATTTCAGAGAACATATAACTAATTTTAAAAATAAAACATAACTTGCAATCAAATAATTTGGCAAATAGTGTCAAGTATCAGTTTTTTAATCTTCTCATAATGCATTTTTTAGTTTACGGTTCTCTCTGTAGCTCTGTCTCATTTGCGCTGACTTCTTGTTTGCTGTTTCAAGTGGGCGGGCTTTTTCAGCAGAGCATCCTCATTGGCTAATTAGTTTTTTTTTTTTTTTTTTAAGATATTTTTTTGGCCTTTCTGGCTTTATTTGATAGTGCAGCTGAAGAGACAGACAGGAAACAGGGTAAGAGACGGGGAGTGACACGCAGCAAAGGGACCCGGGCCGGGAGTCGAACCCGGGTCCGCTGCAGAGCCTCGGCACATGGGTCGCGCGCGCTACCGACTGAGCTATGCGGCGCCCCAGCTAATTAGTTTTTGACCGACACAGGTCAGTACCTATGTGTAGGTAGCTAGCACTACAAGGAGAAGATGACAATGAAGAAGAATGTATGTGTGTAATAACTACTTACATTTCATTAGTTTTTCTTGTGGATTGTTATTGTTCTTCATTGTTGTCATCTTCTTCTTCTCTCCGTTTTAAAGTCAGCTACCTACAAATAGGTACTGAGCTGTGTCAGTCAAAAACTAATTATCCAATGGGGACGCGCTGCTGAAAAAGCCCGCCCACCCGAGAGGTTTGTGCCAAAACTGCAAACAAAGAGTCAGAGTGCACAAAGCAGAGAGTCAGCCAGAGTCTGAGCAGAGACAGAGAGCTGCAGAGGCAACTGTACACTAAATAATGCACTATTAAAAGAGTAAAAGACCGATACTTGACACTATTTGACAAATTATTTGATTGCAAGTTATGTTTTATTTTTGAAATTAGTTTTTTGTTCTCTCAAATTCCTATTTTTGTTTGACATTTAAGAAGTTTTGTTTGTTTCTTTCGGCACAGATGTAATTCCACAGCCCGTGTCCTCTGACCCCAAAACATCCCAGTTACTCCCTGTAATTAGACTAATTGCAAATTTGTTTGGGAATTTTGACCCTTATCCAGTAACAATCGAGTGCGTCCCACATTCTAACCAAACTGTGTGTCCCCCTGTTCAAGACCAATACTGTTTAGAACGAATCAAGCAAATGTTTTTATTACAAAGCAAGACAGCAGGTGGTGATGTGTTTAAGTCCTCAAATATTCATCAGATAAATGACAACAGTTGAGAGAACGAGTGGTCCAAAATGCAACAGCTTTTGGTTTGATAACAGAGTTTTTGATCTGATGCCTCTCTATCTACAGCCATGATGGATGCTGACACTCTATAGTCAGAAAATACATTCTAACATGTGTAAATATTATGAAACCTTTTCATCCACAGGAAAAGTGATCAGTTGTCATTTCCACACTAGTAAACACTTTCAGCAATTCACCTCTGCACAGGAAGCTGTCAGTTAAAAGGTTTTCTGTCACAGCGCCCCCTTCTGCTGACGAGGCGCTCCAACATGTGTCTCACACATATAGAGTGGAACCAGCAGCAAGTTTTCATATTCATTTTATTGCTGAATCTTGTATCCTGACACAAAAAAGCCTTGAATCTGACTGATGTAAAGCAGTGGCAAAGATGCATTGTGTGTAATGTAGTTTTAAAAAGGAACAAGAATGCAGAGGTGGTACATGAGTTGTACACTGTCCACAGTGTTAGAGTGCAATACTAGACCAGTGAACTGCTTTTCAAAACATGGTACCTACATTACCCACAATGCAACACAGCCAGCACCAAGGAGGTAATTTATCAGACTACATGCAGCCACAAAAGCTTTATGCTCCTTTTTCCACACATGCAGTTCAAAGCCTGTCAACAGATTCCAGGTCCATATTTGACCAGCAGCAACTAAACGGACCTGGTGCTCCGAATGTGTGCAGAGCTGCTGAGACGAGAGGAGACATGAGATCATTTGACTTTACACATTTCTCTTTTTTCAACATAATGGATTTCAGAGGCAGACTATATTATATCATTGTTTTTATTACTATCATTGTAATTTTTCATCATTTTGTCTTTGCACAAAAAAAACAAATAATACATTTTTTCAGGAGTTGATCACCCCTCCCAACCCCAAACCCACCACTACAGTTACAGTTTGCTCAAAACACATTTAAAATCAATGTAAATTACAGCAATGTAAAACGAAATAATGTAAAATAAAATCAACCCTGAAAGAGATAATATAACAGCAACAGCCAGAATAATAATTAGAATCCAATACCCAGCACCTTAATACAATGAACAACTTTTAAAGAAAAAATCTGACGTATTAAAAACTGAAAGAAATAATAAAACGACAATGTGTCATCATGATAGAAAGAAAGAAAAGTGTTAAGTTAGGTACAACCAGCTGACGGGACCTTTCTCAAACCCCCGAGTGTGTGTGTGTGTGTGTGTGTGTGTGTGTGTGTGTGTGTGTGTGTGTTTCTTCTGCTTCGAACAAACTGGAACAAAGAGAGAGAGAGACGGCAGGAAGCGGCTTCTTCTGCTTTGCGGTTCTGAAGGTCAATGTGCTCTGATATGAGAAACGTTTCAACGCAGAAGTCTTTCCTGCCTTCTCTCTTCGCCTCGAGCCTTTCTGGACCAATAAGGCCTTTGAATAAAAACAAATGGATGAAATTAAAGAAAACGGCCAAAGATGAACGCGCAGTAGTTCTCACCGCCATTAACATTATTAGATACATCGATAACTCCTGTCTGAACTTGGGGGGGCTTTGTGGTTAATCCGATTCATTATGAGCTGTGTGTTAAAGGTGCACTACGCCAAAAAAGGCAGCAAAGATATGATCCGATGTGACCCTTCACACCCTGTCCAACCCCCCTTAAAATCCAAATCTGTACAAACCAAAAATCTTCAATGACACAAAGATATATTATCAAATCAAAAGAAGAAGAAAATAATTCACCATTCGTCATCGCTGTCATTGTCGATTCTTCTTTTGTATTTTTTGGGGACCATAAATCAATGTGTGTGTGTGTGTGTGTGTGTGTGTGTGTTGGGGGGGGGGGGCGACAAGAAATGTGTCGGTTCAGGGTTGACATTCTGGATATGAAGGCATGATGCCAACCAAAGCGATACCAACATCAACACAAAAAAAAGTACAAATAAGTCATTTGAGCATTCATGTGCTGACGTATGCAACAAAAACAAACCCCAAATTTAATTCTATAAAGAAAGGCAACATAAAATCCATCAACAACCCCATCCGTCAACTGTCCTTCCCTCCCCAGTCCCGTATGCCTCTCTTTTCCAGTGCACAACTCTTTTAAAAGCCATAAAAGAAGATACTAAAAACGAAAGAAAAGAAGTGGACTTGAAGGGTTGAAGCCCGAAACAATCAACAACGACATCAAGTTTAACTGGCCTCCTCGAGACTCAATGGCATGAGAGAAATTTTAAAAATGAGGAAGAAAAAGGAGTGAAGAGGCAGAAAAGATGGATGTGTTTGTGCCGAGTTCAGTTTGAAATAAGAGGGAGAGGGTGGTGAAGAGTGTGTGTGTGTGTGTGTGTGTGTGTGAGAAGGGATGTGGTGAAAGGATGGATCAGGTGGATTTCTAAAAGTTCGTTTCAGGGCAGGAGGGGGGTTTGTGCGGGCAGGTGGAGGCCGGAGAGGGTCCTTAAACCAACAACAGCGAGTTCGTCCATCAAGAGTCCATCTGTGTGTGTGTGTGCGTGCGTGTGTGCGTGCGTGCATGTGTGTGACAGTTGGCTTCAGCGACCAAAGTCCTGGCTCAGTTGGAGTCCATCAGTTTTGGAGGAGAATCAGAACAAATTCAAATCAAAACTCCTTTTGAGTTTTCCAGCAAAGTAAGGCTCCGAGCTTTCGGTCATTCATCACCACTTGTTAGAGATTCAGAGAGAAAGTAGAAAGTTGTTTTTTTTTTTTTTTAAATTGGCAGTCCCTCTACTCTCCTTGTTCTCCATCAAACCCCCGTTTCTACCTGGTTTCCCCCAACCCAAAAAGACCTGGCAGCAGAACCGTGCAGAAAAACTGAATAAATAGCAGGAAGAAGTGACAGGAGTGGTCAAAGTGATCAAAGTGTGACTTCTAAAAAACAGAGGGAGCAGGTCGGACATGCAGAAGAGTGGAACGTCTAAGTAGAACGTGACAAAAAAATAAAACCCAGCAGGGAAGAGAGAAGACCTCGGTCTATAAGTACTTCACAACTCAGAGGACATCAATGCCTCGGAAACTTAAGAAACAAAACTTCTAGAAAAGAAACGTTTTCTAGTCTCAGAGATCCGATAGCCCTACTTCAGACCTTTGTCCATAACAATCAGGTTATTTTTAAAGTGATCCCACCCTTTAGCTTACCTCCTGACCTCCACAGTGACCCCACCCCACTTACAGCATCTTCCTCCTTGCTATCACCCCCTTCACCCACACACCTCCACCCTTTAATCTCATCTCTCCTCACTGCTCCTCCTCACTCACAGTTTGAGCTCGTTGGCAATCTTTGAGGCAATGTTCTTGAAGGCGATGGATGTGCCCGAGATCCGTTTGAAGCGCACGCCGTTAAGGGAGAGCCGCGGGAGCTTGCACACCTCCATCTCCCACTGGACGAAGTCATCGCGGGCCGGGTTGCCCGACACACACAGCAGCATGTAGCGCTCGCGCAGCTCGTACTCGCAGCTGTTGGAGTCGAGCACCTTGCGGATCTCGCGCATCATCTCCATGGGCTCCATGGACGACGTGGTCTTCATGGACCAAGTGAAGCGAAGCGAGCGCGGCTTGGCCGAGTCCTTCTGGCTGGCGATGGCGGGAGGTGTGCCGGTGCCACCTGAGAGAGGAGGAAGACAGTGGTGAGAGGGTGATCGATTAGGGTAAAAGACAAGAGGGAAGAACAACAGACAGAAGTTGTTGAATGACAAACAAGTGAGATAAAGTCCGACAAAGTGATCCGTCGTCAGGGGACAAGAAAATAAATCACAAAGTGCATATGACAAAGATGGGAAAGCAAAAGACAGAAGGAAGAGTTAGAAATATTAACAGGTGTGGGACTAGACAAACGAGTGGAGAATGAAAAATGAGGATTAACACATAATGACTGCAATATTCTCTAACATGAAACAATTTACCACCATAACTTGACTGGTGTTATAGCTGGATGACCTACAACTGAATTATTTATGACGAATGCTGCACTGATAAAAAAGACAACTAATACAGAACATGATCCAACACAGGTGCAGCTGTTTACTTCAGTCTGTTCAACAGCTACCTGCGAGGAACTCACTGTGATAGATACATAAACAGGGATAAACAGCAAAAGTGCGGAAAGAGTTTGAGTCTTAGCAGCAACAGTGAACGTTATCATGATATTGACTAACACACTGTATCTCGTGTCTAATGATAGGACTGATGGCAGAATGAGCCCGGGGCTCATCAGAGTTCAAACTAATCTGTGGACCTCTAGATATAAAACATGCTCTGCACAATCAGTAATTCTAATCACTAATAGTTTTAGTTATATTAATAATATCATGATGTTATATACATTTCAATACATCTTTCCACTTTCATGGAGCTGCTGGATGCCCCAAAATTTTTGTGACACACAGGTTGTTATTATCTTTAGTAAGAGCCTGCAGCAGTCCATCAATCAGACATGTTTTTATTATTCTAAAGTGCTGAGAAACTGCAGCCTCATCCTGAAGCAGATGTGCCACAACAACAACAACAACAACAACAACAACATCATGACAAGACAACTGGCTTCTGAGGTGATATACTAATATTCTACCAGTGACTATGCTGCTTTATCCAACTGTTGGTCAACGTAAAAAAATAGCAATGAAGCCAAATATACCAGTGTTGCCAGATCCTGGTGAGGAGTTGTTCTCGTCATTGTTGGAAGAGGAGGAGAGAACACCACCAGACGTCTTCTCCGACTTGTCCACTGTACTGCTCAGCATAGACCTGGGTGAGGGATGGGAGGGTGGAGGAGAAGAAGTAGTAGAGGAGAGAAGTGCAGGAAGACAGAGAAGAGAACAAAGAAAGGACAGATACAGAGATGAGGGTTGGAAGAGTTAAAGCGAGGGGCAGAAGAGGCAGGGAGAGGGGTGGAAGAAGACAGGAAAGAGGAGGGCGAGAGAAGCAAAGAGAGAAAAAGAAGGTAAGTGTGAGAATTGAGGAAGTTATTCAAAAAGGAGAGACAAAAAAGAGGGAAGGAGTAGGGAGAAATGGAGGAATGGTTGAGAAGAAGAGGGAGATGATGAGGCCGTGGAAATGAATGAAGACAAAAAGCAAAATCTCTTAAGTACCCCAGTGTGTGTTTGTGTGTGCATGTCTCCGGTTATCAAACGTGTGCAGATTTAAATCTGTTTGACAGTAAATTTCAGGTATATTTGCGCACAAACACACACATTTGGGTACTTTGATTCAGATTTCCCATCACACACTTCCATGCAGGTCAACCTCCACACCAGCACTCTCACTCTCTGGGATGCTACCATTCACGGCTAATCTCCAGCCCCCTGATTGGTTAACCCATTATCACCATCACCAACCAAATTACATCCCAGCTCGCCCTCCTCCCTCTCCCAGCCATTCACAACAAGCTCAGAGATCATCTACTGATTGGCTCCAGTCTACTGATTGGCAGGCCGTTTTGGTAGATTCTGGGGGTTTTTCAGTTTTTCGGGCTGTTCTGTATCTCACCTGCTCCCCTCATCCCGACCCTCTCCCTCATACGGACTCCTCGAGAAAAATCAACACAAGTTTAGTCTTTTGAGGGCTTGGGGCAACAATTGGACTCTTAAACATGGAGTAATGAGCTGGCTGAACACAGTCGCGCTGCTCGCCACGCCTATTTCAATGTTCCAATCCAACCTCATCGAGTATCGATGCCAGAATGTAATCTCCACTCCAACTGCTCAGATTCAAGTCCAGAGCCACCTGAGGACTTCACATCCCACAATGCATGACCCAATGCCTTTCCACTCCGTGCCACCGTTTCATTAAAGCTCCTGAGGAGGCGTCATGAGTGTTCAATGGGTTGTAAAGATGAGTGATGTAAAGGGCTGAGTTGTACCTGCTCTTCATAAATCCATTAGAAAGTTTGTGTTTAACATCCTCCATATGTTCTTAGCAGCTGTTGGTTTCAATTTAAAATGATTAAACTGGGTTTGCCAGTGAAAAGTAAAGAAATGCCTCTGTCATGAGTAAACTAGCTGCAATGAATCAAATCAACAGTGTGGCAATACAAGATTTAACATAAATTCACCTGCCACTTAATAGGTTTACAACTGAACAGTTTGTCAGGTACAACCTTGTTTCATTTGGCAAAATTAAATTTAGTAAGCAATCATGACAGTATAATGAGGCTTAAGATTGACTTTGCAAAAGTCTGTTGCAACCAGATTCAAGGTGGATCAGAGCAGCTCATCTAAAATATATAGAAAGCCAAGACAAAAAGTTCACAGTTCAGAAATGAAGTATTTCCAACAAGGTGGAACAACATGGAATGGCCTGTAAAATGGATATTTGGAATTAAATGTAAAATGATTTTTGAACTGAATTGTTTGGAACAGAATGGAGAGGCTTGGAATGGAATGGGTTCCAACAAAATGAAATGTTAGAAACTAAACATAAAATGGAACCTCTTAGAACAGAAAGGCAAGTCTTGGAATGGGTCCCAACAAAATGAAGAGTGAGAACCAAACTGTGAAACGGTTCCACTTCGACCAGGATGGAATGGTTTGGAACAGAATAGTCGGCATGGTGAGGGCGAGTTGTGCGACTAAGGAAGGTTAGGATAGGATCCCAGCACTGCATTAAAACCATTATTAGTAACATTGCACCTACACAGCGTTTTAAAATTACACACATACATAATCCCATCCCACATAATATTATATTTTTATTATATATATATATATATATATATATATATATATATATATATATATATATATATATATATCACATACGTGACACACACACTAGCAGTCTCTCATATCAACAGACAAGACTGAAAAAACTAAACAAAGTCAGTGGAAAAAAGCAGACAACAACAACAAAGAAACACAGACAGACAACAGCAAAACACATGCAGACAATGTAAGGAAGGTGACACACAAATGACAAATCCAACAGCTTATGCTCTTTAAATAATTGTGTTGTATGAAAAGACAGCATTCCTGTTTTACCCCATTAAAATAATAACCGAAATCATCATGTAAAATACCTCCTGAAACAGAACCATGATTAAAAATACAGCACATGGGAGATGATAAGTGGGAGCAGTGGAGACAAGCTGCACAAAGAATTTTTAAATAATAGAGGTAAACTGGTGAAAAATGTAGAATTTAGACATTTTGCATGCCCTTGTATGATTTAGCAAGATGAAGGGATGCGATGTGGCTCCCAGGAGGGGCACTGTGACATCAGGGGAAAACAAAGGATTGATATGACGGTTACTTTAACTCAAATATATCCCACTTGCCCTTTTATAAAGAACTTTCACAACACTACACAAAGCGAACTGTAAATACATACAATTACACTTAATTCACACACTCAAACATAATAAAACATTTGCCACATATTTATATTCTAAAGGCAGATTTATTGTTTCCCCTCTCTTACATCTCATGAAAAGATTTATGAAAATCCTTAAATAGCCTGAAGGCTGTGCTACCTGTAGAGAAAGGTAGTTCATCTTAACACTGTGATTGAAAAAAACCCCCAACAAATTCCAACTGTTAACCACCAGGTGGAGCAATGGTACAGCCTTAAGAAAAATTGCTCCACCTGCTGGTTAAAAGCTGCCAACATATTTAAAGTGTGTATGTGAGTGTTTGTGTGACAAATGTGGTTGCGAGATGTGTGCTCAGCATTTACATACAGTATTTAAATGTAAAATGTGTCCATGTGTGATTTGCATCTGCGTAAACTATAAATATTGACATGAGCGGATAGAAAATGTGTCTTGGTGTAAATGCTGGGTGTGTCAGTATGAGTATACATGTCTGCAATGTATGTGCATGAAGTGTGTGTATGTGTGTCCACAACAAAAAGGTCTTTTCCAGCCAGAAGAGGTCAAAGCCATCCAGTTCTGTTGCTGCTGCTGTTAGAGAGCCAGTGCCAGAGTGAGAACAGAGCAATGAAAGAAAGGAAGAGTGCAGCCTCCAGAAAAGAGTGCAGCCTGAGAAACACTGCAGTCCGTCCCTCCTGGGTCCTCTCCTCCTCTCTACCTCCTTCTACAACTACCAACTACAGCGGGGGGACTAATAATAATTTACTTCCCATGTGGGTTCATCTCAAACTTACACCAAAACATTAAAAACACAACTGCAGCCCTCTATGGCTTATAAACAACCTGAGTTTTTGGACCAAACAGATGAAAGAAGAGAGGTGAGAGGGGTAATGGTTTGGTAGGTGATGTTAGCTTGGATAACGGTTAGCAATATTAAAGAATCCTGGGCAAAGTGAGACTAAATGACAACCTAACACCTTGAAATGAGACAATTACCTCAACAGATGAAGAGGAGGAGGAAAATCTCCTTAGAGCTCAAAAAGAGGACGACATTACCTGCATCTGAAGCTCACACAAGGTTAAGCATAAGAAGGGAGTTTGATCTATCGCACCATTAAGACTCGACCTATATCTAGGATGCTATGGGGGCAAACAAGCTCACATCTCTACCCTGTAAATAAATGGAAAATGTGATGGTGGGGGGGTGAGGATGAGGTGGGTGGGAGGGACGATGGAGGAACGAAGAGGAAGTTGGGTGAGGTGTTATTGTGCTGCGTGATGAAGGAGTGAGTGAGTTAAGTGAGTGGGTGGCTGGGTGAAGGGGAAGTTAGTCAGAATAACTAAATAAACAAATAATAAATAAAAAATGGGCCAAAACACGGCATTCAGAACCAGAAGGCTCAAAAAAGGGGCCAACCACAGAAAAAATAGGAGGAGAAAAGAGAAGGCTCAAGGCACAAAAGGAAGATTTCAACAAAAAGCTGCACGAAACACCAAAAGGGGAGGAAATATATATATGTAAAATATATATGAAGGAGAGAATATACGGATATATATCAAGGGGTTATATATTTAACGTTGGGGATGTTGCCTACCTTCTCGGAAACCTGAACGAGAGATTTCTACAAAAACAAAAGAGGGATAAAGAAAGAGAAACAAATGTATGTATAAAAACGTATAGATTTATGACTTTCCTGCAAAAGACACACTGCCCTCTGAGTAGCAAACAAACAAAAGTCCAACATGAACCACGCTCACTTGGGATTTAAGCAGCAAGCAACATTTAACAACCAAAAAATAAACATTAAAAAGGAAAAGGAGAATCAGTGTTACTGATGTCCACCTTCAATCTGAATGTGATTAAATGTGGTGTGAATGTGTGAACAGACATTATTAAAAGTACACCAGGGCACCTTAAAGGGATTAAAGAGCTCACTGGGAAACTTCCATAAAGAAGACCCTGTTTGAACACAGTCACAAACACACACAACATGAAATGAAGCGTTCCTCCACACACAGAGTTGTCCTGGTGATCCTGGAAAGAAGTGTTTGTAAGGTGAAACATTCAAAGACAGAAAAGACAGAAAAGAAATTACAAAAAGAGAGAAAACACCTCCTATACCTACAAACACAAACACAAACTCACACAAGAAAAGAACAAGTTCAGCAACTACTTAATCTTTAGACTGAGAAAAGACTCAATCTTTATCTCGAGAAACCTAATCTGCCTCACACACACACACACACACACACACACACACACACACACACACACACACACACACACACACACACACACACACACACACACTGATGCGTCTAAAGGACTGAGAAATATCACTCTCCAGACCAAGCAGGGAAGTGCAGACGTGATGTTATGTGATCTGTTAATAAAACACACAGCTTCAGCGTATATATATGTGTGTGTATGTGGTCAGACTGTACAAATGCAACACAATCCCTCTGTCTCCACCGCCTCTACTTCCTACCAGCACGCCAATTTATGTGTGTGTGTGTACATGTGTGTCAAGGTGTCCCCACTAGCGGTATTTATAGTTGAGGGAAAAGTGATATCTCCGGTGTAACCATGGATACTGTCGCCACGGAGCTACAGTATCTCTGAGTGGGAGGCCGAGAGTGTGGCTCTTACACACACAGACACACAAACTCTACACCGACACCCACGCATGCGGGCAAGACACTCATAATAAACTGTTTTACGGTTGGTCAGACCGCAGTGATGATGACAGATCTCTACCTACCTGCTCTCTTTTATTGCTCACTTGGACCTTCCTCTTTGAGGCACCTTTAAACCTTCACTTCCTGTCACTTCCTGTACTCCACATCTACATTTCCGATGGTGACAGCGTCTGATTTCAGCCTCCTCTCGTCTCCTTCTTTACATCCCTTTTTACAGCCACTCAGCCACTTCAATGTTTCACTGCCTTCATGCATGAATTATCGACTATTTTGTGAATATCTTGAATATGTTTTTGTTACCTGACATAATTCATAATTTTCCTTAATAATAATCTATTACATTTTACAGGTTAGGTATTAGGTATGTATATAGGAGCATATATGCTCAGTAGAACCCAATCGCTTGCAACAGTGTCCCAGACAGTACAGACCACTTTCATAATCACACAATGCAGTCTTCGCCTCACTGTTCGTACAGAGTGGGATCAAAGCGACACTTCACTTCCAGAGAAAATTACAAAAACAAATAAATAAATAAAACAAGTTTAGCTTTCATTACAACCAGGTACCCACAAGAGCAGCTTCAGTGCTGCAAACTGCACTATAGGACTGAGATGAAAACTGGGCCAGACGTGGAACCTAAACCAAAATTACTCCACAGTCACCACTGCTGCTAACAAAATTACAGACCAGATGCAGCTGTTCCCTTTCCTCTCCCTTTCAGAGTTAAATGTCTGCACAAGTCTAGTGATAGGGATGAGATTAGATCCACCCCATTAAAGGAATACTCTGAAAACCAGTGAGGACATGGACGTGTAGTATATCGTTTCTCACAGGAAATGAGCACATGAAATGGCTTGTAACGTAAACCTAGTCATTTTCTGTTTCTGGCTGAAACCTCAGTACTCAGAAAAAGCTCTAAACTGTACTTGTGTTGTAAAGTAGGTCGGGAATAAGCAGATAAAGAGTTGCTACCACAGTTTCTTTGCATTCACCAAGTTGCTTCATCCTCCCCTGTCTGGCTGCTCACTTGTGTGATGAGTGTGATCTGAATTAGTCGGAATTCCTGTTTTCCCATGCTCCTGCCCCTCTTTCACTCACCTGCGTACAAACTTGGATGTGAACTTGCTGAAAATCCCTGTAGCACCATGTGTCCTCCGGGCCTGGCTATTGCCATGTGACAGTGACGGGGACGCAGGCCCGCCAGGGTAGGCGGAGCCCTGCTGGTCCCGAGCACCCCGCTGCTGGCCTGCGTGGAATGTGCTGCGGATGCCCACCCCTCGGGAGAAGTTGGGACGGTCTGACACGGCAGCGCTGCTGATGTTGTGGGCAGATGGGGAGGCACCAGGTGCCCGCTGAGTTGGGGCACTACAGGGAGAGGGGTGGGAAGAAAGAGGAAGGGTATGGAGGAAGGTATGGTAAAGAAAATGTGATAGAGAGGAAGGAAGGAAGCAGACGAACAGGGGGATGGAGAAGAAGAAAGAGGTGCGAAAAGATGGTAGAAGGATAATAGGTTGGAATGTGTGATAAGAGAAGAGGCAGAGGAGGTGCAAATGAAGAATTCAGGGTGACAGACAAGAGAAGAGAAGAGAAAGAAGGAAAAAAGAGTATGACGGAGCAAAGGAGAGGTATATAAACAAAGTGAGGCATAGGAGGTGAGGCAGGAGAGGAGTAGAGAGAGAGGCATAAAGAGATGGGAGTGAAAAAGAAGGGAAGTGGGAGAGGAACAAATAGTTAGACAAACACTAATGGAAGAAACTCACTTCCTGATGAGCTACTTACCTCAGCGTCAGGTTGTACAAGTACAGGTACCCATGTCTGATCAACATCTGCTCGCACTGATGTTTCACATGATCCCATAAATCAGCAAAGTCAATATCTAGGACCACATTAGGTCAATGGCACAGACACGCGCATGCAAATACAAACTTAAACCAAAGGGCAAAGCAACACCAACCTGTAGCTCTCCCTGTCTCTCTCTCTCGCGCACACACACACACACACACACACACCTGAGCTAAACGCTTGCATTAGCTTGCATCTTCCATGCCAGCATGTGGCACTAGTACACCTGCAGTACTTTGCAAACAGAACAAACGGAAGAAACACAAACAACACACAAACAAAGAGTGAAATAAGTACAGTTAGTAGAATAAATAGAGAAGTTTACACAGATGGATAAGCCACTGTAGAGGGCTGCAGTAGGACTGAGGTACCACTCAACAACACAAATGTTGCAGACACAGGAAATAGTTATTCTAATGCAGGTAATCACCATCATCACTCTAGGACAAAGTTCAATACCGACAACAGGAGAGGCTGTATTTACCACAGCATCCACATGAATGTTTTGCCTTCTTGTCAAACCAGCAACCAAATAAAGTTAATTTATTCTATATCTCACAAATGCACTGTTCGTTTCTCTACAGAAGAGACACATTTTGATCTATAAAGAATCATGCTATCACTGCCATCTGTAGTCTAAAATCACGGCATCCGTTTTTAATCTGTTGCTATGTGAAATAACATGACCCACGAAGAATATTCCCACTGATTCAATCTAAAGCTGTTTTATTGTCATTATTAAATGCTATTATACAAGGCTGATTTTCATATTTTACAGATGAGCAGATAAATAACTGTCCGTTTTAGAGGACTACATGTGTTGTCGAGGGGTTGGCAACTAACAGTCCCATGCAGATCCTCTAATGCACTCAACACTTGAATATAACGAGTCAAGTTTACAGTCTAGCTATGTGATGAACAGCTTCAACACACCCTTTAATTTGATGTGAATGTGTTAAAGTTGTACACTGAGGACGGAAAATACCAAAAACACAAACACACAGCTCTTCTGTGGATACAGATGCAAGGAAAGAAAGGCTGGATCAGGCGGATTAGTGGGGACAAGAGCGACATATTCCTTATAATGAAGATGGCTATAGATTGGAAGGGACTACCCATTACATACTGCTACCACATAATGCTGAGAAGTAAACACCTGTAATTTTTCTCCAATTTCTTTCAACGTATGAGAGCATTTGTATTGTCAGAAGAGTAGTGCCTGACTGTGAGCATCTAAAGAGGGTAAGTAATGAGTAAGAATGTGCGAGATTACTTGTCAGGCTGATTAAACGCTGCTGCACGATCTAAAAATGCAATTCAGTCCAGTTCATTATTGTGAGTGAATTATGTAAACATTCAAATTCAATATTGCCATAATTTGCACTGAAACATCATTTTATTCTCATAAGAAGCTGCTTTTTAGAAAACAAACAAAAAACTAAAACTAACCCTAACCCAACCAGGACCTTAATCTTAAATTGGTAATTACTTCTGTAATTATTAGGCTGGTTTCCTCAAGAATTGTTTAGAGTTTAGAGTTTTAAACTTAATCTTTTTTTACTGAATGCTTAGAAGGGGTTGAAAGCACTTTTTTCCCCCAAATGTTCAACCCTATCGATTAAACTGATTTCAAGTGTTTTCTGAGTGTTATCTTACTAGTCGATTAATCTAAGGTTGAATTTCTGTTTAGAACACCTTTGAAATTAGTTGTTAAGGACATCCTTAGTTATGAGGTGGAGTTGCATGAGATGATGGCAGGTCAGCATGGTGCAGCTGCTGGATGATTTTCATTCCAGGCAAACTTGATTTGAGTATTGTAGACAGCATCTGTACTTTACACAAATGTGTAGCTGCATCACTTTCCTTATTACTGTACAAAAATAAATATCCAGTAAAGAAGGGTACTTGGGGACAGCTGGACAGAAATAGGAATGGGTGGGACTTTGGGAAACATACTATGTTCTGAGAAAAGGTGCCTATTCCTCACTCAGGGTACAGTCTTATTACAGTGTTGGAGCGGTACCTTCTCTCCAGCGTTCCCAACCAGGTTCTGAACAGCCCAAGCTCACTGCTGAACGACGCATGCAACAGAACGAGACTTCACCATAGAGCAGACAAAAGCACATACAGCCAGAGGGCCACCTTGACATTTGCTCAGCTGGAAATTTAGCCTGACATTTGAGAGGGGGCTTTTTTTTTTAACTAAACAACTGTCACAAAAAGGGTGGGAGCCTCTGTCCGTGCAAATGGCATCAGTTCAGCCTCAGACAGTATTACAGGTAGCTGAGGAGAATATTCACAGACCTTCCACCCTGTATTGTGACACATGGTTAGCAGGGGAAAAGAAAGAGGACTTAAACTCAAATGATCAAAGAAGCCCTTGAAACAGACACAAGCAGGCGATCTACACGACAAAGCAAACAAACACACCCAAACACTCGCGCGCACACACACACACACACACACACACACACACACACACACACACACACACACACACACACACACACACACCAAGACAGTCAGGTCATCACTTCATTGCATTCACTCAACGTCACAGTGGAAGTAATGCTAAATTGATGAAGACAAAGTTTTCCCAGGCAAGTTCATAACTTAGAGAGTTTACACAGCAGCCTGAGAATGGATGAGAGAGCACTTAACAACCTTTCTGAGCAAAAACAGAGGCTGTAAAGGACAAGCCAGGAAAAATCCTTCTGTCCACAAACAAAATGTCAGAAACCAAATAGGCGACAATATAAAAGTTTATGCATTTTAACAGAAACATGCATCAACACAGCTGTTACATCTACATCTTGTGTGGTTCTCTCCAGAGTGCCGTTTTTAAAATATATTTTGTTAGCAAATGCAATGCAATACAAAGTAAATTAACATTTAACAGGTTGTTTTTCACCAACTTACATGCAGAGCCGACCAGTACAGGTAGACTAAGCAGGTGAGTGAGGCTCAGAGAGGCAAGTTATTAATGGGACAGTTAGCAGAGAAGTTTTCATAGATTTAAGGTACTTTATGAAACTGTATGCATTCACCCAAAATAGCTACATTTAATATTTGAGTTTATGTCTTTATCATTTATTGAAGATGATTAATAATGTTTTTTTTCACGATCCATCTATGCAGCAGGAATCACTCTGTGCAAACAGGAATTTAAGACATTACATTTTAAGTTCTTATTTAAACCAAGTAGAAACAGACACATTTTTAAATCAGCATAATGACATCCAACATTCAGACAGCAACCTCTGACTGACTAACGTCATTTTGCAAGACAGGAAGCTTCTGTATGTATATGAAAACACATGTAGAAAGTGTTCGGATTAGTTATTCCCCACAAAGTCAACAGAAGATTTCTAGGAAATGCCATCTCATTTCACTTGCTTTACTTATTTTATTCATTTGACCTATTCGTAAAAGCAGCCAACGATCAAGCTTATGGTATATATAAAGGGCTGGCCTATCATCTATTGAGACCTCGTATGTGCAAACTTAATGCTGATCATCAGAAATGTTTCTTCTCTGACCTTGCTGTTTATTTTCTGAAAGGAATCAAGTTAAAAAAGTTTCTTTTTGTTCCAGATGAGGGGCACTGCAGTGGAAAACCTGCTCATCTTGTTCTCAAACCTCTCACTTTTCAATTATGGTCCAGTGAGTAACTAAGCTTTGAGAGTGAATGATTGGCCAAAGACAACATATGTCAACACATTGGATCTCCACACTGAGTTTAGCTTGCACAGCCTTCTGAGCTCCACAATCTACTTCCTGGCTGTTGCCAAGTAACTGGTGAGTCTATAAAAACTGGTGTTAGAAATGTTGGACGTCTCCCTATGGTGATTTTATAGTGGTGGATGTACAGTATATGGGTAAATATTTAGAGAAACTGATACCATGATGGTAACTGACAAACTATTACTTGTGTTCAGATGAGATGGTGTCATGCAGTCTCTTTGAGGCTAACTTTATTTCACAGGATTCACGAGGGGGGAAAAAAAATGCGGTCCAAAAATAGATTTTTATAATTCTTCCGCAGGTTTTAACTGCATATGCAAATTGGAGTGTGTTATTCTCCCATTGATTCAAAATTGTTGCTGTATTCATCTTTCTTAATATCTTTATTAAGTACTGTAGGAGGTGATTTTAATTGATTATGAGACAATTTTTGGGAAAACATCCTTTTAACGTGTTAGTAAGAACAGCAGTTTGTGTTAAATAAAACAACTCTTCTGAGAGAAAACTCCACATATTTGATTGTTTTCACAATTTTATATATATTGGAAATAGATCACTATCACTGCTGTGTGCCACGGTTTGACACTGAGTGAATGAAAGCTAGTCAAAAAGTTGGTGCCATCCCTTTGATGGAACAGTGGTGGAAGGTTTCAGAGCCAACAAATCATTTCATCTCTCCTTTTTCATTTTTGTCCATCGCATTCTTGGGGAAGGGTGATGATCTGTGGTGCAGCTGAACGGGGCTGAGGGAGCTGTGAGTGTGTCTGTGCGAGTGTGTGAGAGTGTGAGAGAGACTTGCCTGGGTCGTGGTGCGTGCAGGTCAGAGGGGCATGGATGATTGGAGGAGGACAGGGACTTGTGGTGGCGGATACGCGAGGAGGAGGAGGAGGAGGAGGAAGAGAGGACGGCAGCAGCCGAGGCAGTGGAGGCGCGGGAGCCCGGAGTGTTTAGGCTGGGAGGAGGGGGGAGGAACAGGAGGAGTGCCCCGCCCAATGCACACACACACACACACACACACACACACACACACACACACACACACACACACACACACACACAGACAAACGACAAATTCACCAAAGATGCACACAATCCAACAGTCACACACACCGGGCAGGGTTTGTGTGTGGGTGGGTGGGGAGGTGAGGTGGAGCATGGTTAGAAGCAGCACTTATCAAACAAGGTAAGGTGGGAGGGGGGAGGAAGGAGGGAGAGAAGAGCAGAGAGAACAGAAACAAGTGGAAGAAAAGAGGAAGTACAGACATAAAGAGACAGAAAACAGAGCAAAAGGACTTGAACAAAGGAAAGTTGGTCTTCTGTGGCTATCATTGCTTCACTGTAGTTTAACAGGAAGAAAAACAGACAATCAAAGGCTCAGCGTGTTCGTTTGCCTTCACTGTTTCATGTAAAATCTTCCCGACACAGCGGGCAAAGCACAAAAGACCAACTTTAACAGCAACAGCTCGGAAGACTGAAAACACACTGAAGACAAATCAAGTGGACAAAGTCACATTATCATTATTACAAAAGAGCGCAGAGCAACAAAACTCAACAATGAAACATCATTTTGTGATGCCTGTGATTTGCCTGTGCCTAAAATACTATGTCATGATTCTTGATGGCTTCTGCATTTGACCAAACTCAGGAAAAAGAACACATAAGCACACCTAACCAATGAAACAATGTGATGTGGATTATTGTTGATCAAGATAGGATTTTGAGGTCTTATGATGATTTTCTTTATTTTTAATTTTGATGACAAAGGTTCTTGTCCGTTTTAAGCAGAAACACCAAAAGTCTCAGGTTTTCAAAAGAGATATCTGCTTGTCTTCGGTGTCACCAATGATAGTTAACTGACCAGCTTTGAGATTCGATGGACTGCTGGTCAAAATAAAACATCTAATGATGTCACCTTGGGCTACGAAAATCCTTTTTTTTAAAAACACATTCCATGAAACTAAATGTTTTGATCGATACGCTGAAAAATGATCTGCAGATCTATCAATAACAAAACAAGCTTTGCGACACTACAAGACAACAGTTTACGTCTACATGAACTAATTACATTTTGCACTTGTGTAATTACTAATGGACAGGTAAGGTGTCTCTTTCTGGTGGACAAGGAGATGTTTAAAGCTGTTTTCATTGTCCTGTTATTGGACACTCACTTTGACTCTAAGCTTGCAGTTTTATAGATGTGACCTTACAGTCAAGTTCCTTCCTTTACTACTGTAAAATAACTATCTGTGACAAAGAGTAATTTGTTGAATTATTTTAGCAAAACAACACTGAGTATTTCCTGAACACTTGCTTAATCAGAAAGGATCCCACAAGCAACACAGCTCTGACTTGACTTTATCCACACACAGAAACAAACACAGTGAGAGACAGGGGAGAGTGGTACCAGAGGGAGAGAGATGGCTGAAGACAGAGCAGAGGAACGAGCAATGAGAGACGGACATTATGGAGGTCAACCAAACAGCTGCTAATTGCACAGAAAACAAACACAGAGCTGAGAGAAACATACACACTCATTTTGACAAAGATTAGTTTGACTACTGATGGAAAAAGAACTGCATTCACTGGACAACCCAGTGTGTGGCAAGAGTTTCAGCATGTGTGACATGTATGTTTAAGCTTGTGTGAGTGTAGGTATTTTTGTGTATGTGTAAGCCTATTAAGAGGCAAGCACAGGGACCATACAGTGCCACTAAGAGTTAATATTCCATCACAAGTCTTCCTAATCTCCTTAGAGAAAGGGAGAGAGGGAGGAGAAAAAGAAGGAGAAAAGAGATTAATATAAAAGACAAGAAGGGGAAAAAAGGAAGCTGGAGAAACAAAAAGAAAGAAGGTGCCAAGAAATTTTGAGTGACTTAAGATCCAGAGGGACAAGAGCTCAGACGCAGATAGAGGAACACCAAATGGAGGAAATTAGACAAGGACAGAAAGGAAAAACAAGGAATTGGGGAGGGAGGGGTAACAAGTATTACGGCCCAAACATCAAAGCATTAACGATGATCAAAAAGTCACTTTTAAATCAAAGCAGATGACAACCACTAAGTTAGCAGAGCTACCATGGCTAATAGACCCATAGTACTTAAAAAAAGAAAAATGCCGTCTCAAATGACCACATCGTCACTGTTTAGCGTAGAAAAAAAATAAATGTATCAGAATTTACAGCCTGAACAGGGATTCAGTGTAATCATTTCCAGTATGTTGCATGTAGCCGACTATGTTGGGTACGAAGGGGTCATCTGAGACTGATGTAACAAGTAATAAAGCAGTAATGACAATGAACACTGCATCATAATATGGATTATGGTTTGGCTTTATGTTTAATGCTAATGAAAAAGCAAACAAAGCTGGTTAAGCATGAGTGATGTGCGCATAGTTGTATGTGTGGACGGGTCAGAGGTGTATTTACACGTACACTACCAGTGTGAAAAATGAACAAAATGTTGTCTTGTCCATATTGGAAGAGGAAGAGGGAGCTGGAAGGATGGATTATATTCAGGAAGGATGAAATGAGACAGGGGAAACGGTGATGTCACACTCCGCGACATCCAGATTCAGTGAAGGAATAATGGAAAAAGAGGGAGCTTGACTTGTGGCAGTACCCAATGGTAGACCTCCTGTTTTATTTGTTTTCTCCCAGTTAATTACCATCTCTACCAGGCTATCCCTGGTTTGATATTGGGCAAAAAGTTGTTTGATTCAACTCCAGGTTTGGGGGGGCTCTTCAGAAAAGGAACAATTAACCAAAGGAAAAGAACAAAAAAGAGTAAATGAGGTCCAGTGTTAGAATATGTCAACCTGCATGCATGTGAACAAGTTACCACTGGCTCTGACTGGCAGGCCTCAATCAGACCATCATGGGTAATCTGTAATCTACTGGAGGTTTGGCCTAAATTCCAGAGGGAGCCTGATTTCCTTGTCCAGGAGGGCTCACCCCGCCCTGGGGGAAAGCTGTGGGCCTCCCTGAGCCAGCTGGCAGAGCTCTGGAGAGTACCAGCCAAGGTCTGGGATTCAGTCACTGAGACAGCTGTGGGACTGCTTCATTCACAAACCGTGTTGAGTGTGTTTGTATTATATGTGTGTCTGTGTGTGCAAGTGAGGAAGCACCGCTGCCTCCACTTGAGGTGTAAGGGACGACAGAGAAATAGTGTGTGTGGAAACGATACACACGTGTGTATGTATATACATAAGTGTGTGTGTGTGTGTGTGTGTGTGTGTGTGTGTGTGTGTGTGTGTGTACCTGTCCTTGCCGTTCTGGATGCCCTGGCCCAGTGTGGCTCTCTCAGTCAGAGGAGAGTTCCGACTGCGTCCAGTGGACAGGATGCTATTCTGAAGGGAGAGAGGAAGAGAAGAAATTAAATCTTTAAAGAATCATCACTGAAGAGAATTCCTTTAATAATTTAATTTTTCTTTTGAATTACAAGATTATTTCATTTTCGTGCGTGTTCATCTGCTGTTGGAATTATAATCATGTCAGACCACCACGAGTAGGTACACGAGATGTCGTCCTATGATGCTGAAACAGTGCGAACAAGTAAACACTGTGCTGACGATAAGACATTTGTATGCACTGAGTGCGTAAGCATAGAACATAGATAGAAACATCAAGAAATATGACAAGTACAAGACAATACCCAACCAAATCTTTAATAAAAACAAAGAAAACAAATAAGCATATTACACAAATCACTATACTGACAGTGATTCAAATACATGGATGTTCTCCAGACTTTTCTATTTGTCATTTTTTGTAAAGCACATTCAAACCTAAGTGGTTTAGGACGGTGCTATATTATTTATCTAAGTTATAATCATAATGTTATGTAACAGCAGCGCAGGTGAACTAGGGTTTTGTAGCGCCAAGGGTGACAAAAGTGACTACCTCAAATCTATTTACTATCATTTCTAAAACCTGAGAGATTTAAACATGCTGTCTGATGAAATGTGTTCATTTGTTTATCTGTTTCTTAGCTGGCACTAAGTGAGTGGATGACAGCTAGGTTATGTTGACATGTCACAAAAAGAAAAGCACAGGCCTAAATAATCAAATCAATGATGTCTGACTTTGATTTAGTTGCTTCACTTTCAGGGTACTGGTATTGCTCTTTGTCACATATAATCATTAATGTTTTGGTAACACCTGTGCTTTTCCTTACTATGCCAAGCCAAAGCCATGTTGCACATGTCACGTGAGCAGTGTGGGTGTGTGTGGTCTCACGGTGGAAGGTGTGGCGCTCTGCTTGCGGTCAGCCGAGACCAGAGGGCTGGCCGGCACCTTGGTAGTGGAGCTGCCAGATGAACCTTTCCTCCCAGAATCCTCTGCTGCAGTCCTGTTGTCTGCTTGACCCCCTCTCTTAGAGTAGGAGGAGCCTGGAGAAAGAGAGAGAGAGAGTGCATCAGAGAGTCACTTAACTCCTGTGACTTGTCTTGCTTCTTCCCATCTGCATCATCGTATCGCAAAAGTCTGTCTCGCCTTCTTCTGTTGTACTTAAATCAATATGCAACATGTTCAAACACTATTTTGGTGCTAAACAGGATGTATTAAACCTATTTACTGCCTTTCGAAACCTCTAATCTTTAATTCGATCATATTTCCCACCTGCTTCATGGTGGCATAACTTAAGACCATCCTATCATGCACCAGAATTGAAATGAGAGGATTTTAATCTGCATCCTAAACCGCTAAACACGTACCAGCTTCACGCCCTTCCCCTGTGACACACACCAATCTCACCTTGGTCGGTGGGTCTGCGGTTCTGAGGCTTCTGGTTGGACGAGACACTGCGTTGTACCTGAGAAACGGAGATGAACACACAGTGTCAGTTCAGTATTCTTTACATGACAGCGTTTACGCAGACGCACTGGGATGTAAGAATGCTAGCTGAACAAACCTACAACAACGGAGAATTCAAGCATCTGGGGAGGACGTTGGTTGTTGTATGTAGGTCTGCAATCTAAAAGCTAAAATGTGCCTACATCAGAACAGATTCCCAGCGTGTTTTTGGTAAAAAAAACAACAACAGAAAAAAGGTAAAGTCAGTGTACTCGTGCCACTGGCTGGAGTTGGGAGGCCCCATTATGTGTTAGCAGATGTTATGTGTTCTCATTGTACCTTATGAGGCGGGGAGGGGGCGTTTATGTTGCTTACATCACTTCCTGGCCGGGGTTTGATGCCACTTTCATCCAGCTGAGGGGAGAAAGAAAACAAACACAGGTCTGATTAGGTGTGTATGATGCAGAGAGACTGTGTCGTGGCTCTTACAAACACAAAGGACTAAAAAAAAAAGCATTTTTGAAAATGAAATATTTTGAGGATAATTATACACGTTCACAGTCAGAGATGACAGCAAACTGTATGTTATGATGGCTTGAGGGCAAAGTAAAAATGAAGCCCTACATTGTCATGTATATAATGGTAAGTATGACTGTAGCTAAGAGAGCTCTGACAACCCAATAATAACTGGCATGTTACTGTGAAAACGGATGCATGTGTAGGTGTGAGAAAGAAACAGTATACCTCAGAGTTCCTATAGTCCAGTAGCAGATATGCAGCCATCACATCATTGTACTTCTGGTTCACCAGTGAGTCCTGGATCTCCTCCTGAGAGAATCCCATCTGCAGCATGATGTCTGCACAAAAACAACCAGTTTGTAATTAGAATCTTGAGCATCCTGCAGGATAAATTATCTTTGAAAAGAACATCTGTACTTGTGTGTGTCTGTCTGTGTCTAAATAATGAAATACATTTGTCATTTCTTTTAGGGTGCTTCTGGGCCTACCTGTCCTCCTAGGGTCCTTATAATCTGGCATGGGTTCAATGTAGGGTTTGAGTTCTTCCTCCTCGTAGCCCACATTCATCCACCGGTCCCTCATTATCTGCTGCTGAGAGCAAAGCAAATGTACAGATACAGGCCGACATGAGATGTCAAGGGGCAAAAAGCAGAGGGAGAAGGAAAGGTTAAGGAATGAGAGAAGAGAGGGCAAAACGATGAGTACAAGACTTTCTTCAAGACAAGTTGGCATCACAAAGGAGAATACTGCAGAATTTGGCTAAACTAAAGCAAAATTAATTCTACATTCTTAATCTATTTAATCAACTAATCTTGTCAATTATTTGGAATTTCAAATGGGAATAGCCAGGTATACTTTTTCTTTAATATGCAAATGGTTTCCTTAAGAATCACAAAAAGGAACTGTAACCTCTAACGGGCTACAAATCACAACAGAGCAAAAGTGATCCATATCGACCTGTTGGCTGCTTAGAAATGCAGACTCATTGTACACAGACTTTAACTTAGGTGTAAATTAAACAGTCACAGGTCTGAATTCTCACACTAAAGCTTGAGTCTTCTGTGTGTATTCTAACCGGGCCACCATAACATTTAGCAAGTCAACCAGAGACAAGGCAAAGACAAAATTAGTCTGTTATTAATACAAAATGATAATGGGAATCAGGTTATCAAATGGTAAGGTACACCTGTTACTCTTCAAAAAAAGTTTTTGTTGCTACCTTTACAGTCCATTAATCCTTAGTTCACCCCAATTTAGTTACTGATAAATCCCAAACTAACAAGTGTTTACTATGCCTTTAAAAAGCACTTTGCACTTTAGCAACAAACTCACATACAGCTGCCGGAGCAGGTCCAGGTGTGTGAGCCACATTCACCATTAGACTGATGAACAAACAATCTCTGGCCTAGTTGTTAGGAGATTTTGTTTTTTTGTTTTTTTTCTTATGCAAAATTAATCAAGCTAAATATAATGGATTTTAAATCTGGTTCAGTTTGAAAATGACATTTGTGTGTGTGTTCATACAGTGCAGCGTACCTCGAGGCTGCCTCTTTTGGAGGGGTTCAGGATGAGGAACTTTTTAAGCAGATTCTCACAGTCCGTAGACATGTAGAAAGGAATCCGGTATTTACCACGCAGCACACGCTCTCTCAGTTCCTGGTGGTGGATAAGGACATGGAGAGTCAACAGCAGATTCTAAAAACATTCACACAATTTTTTCTCTCACATCCATAGATTCTGTCAAAGGGTAGCAAACTCTGTGTTCACCTAAGCACAAGTTAATAAACATTTTAAAAAGCTACGTTTCTTACACGGTAGTGGCATAGTAAGTGGGTGGTATAACTAAAATAATATTGTTCATAGACTTTATCAGTCATACAATCAAAATGTGTTATGTTCTAGATTTTTCTTGTATTGTTGCAGTCAAGTCAGGCACAAATAATCAGAATCACAGTCTTACAATCAGAATTTCTTTAGTGGTCTTTAATCAGCAAATTACATTTTAATGATGTGCCACTAAACGTATTAACCTCTTCCACATTACTCTCCCCACTAGAGGAGTCTTTGTAATTATAATCTATGGAGACACTGAAGGACAAATGCATGCAGACAGCCGTTAACACTGCTGTGATGTACGTAAATGGATTTCAAAGAGTTTTACACTGAGGTCCTGTGTTGACATACAAATCTATCAAACTGGAAAACAGTGTTAACCTGGAAGTTTACTCTTTTGAAGTGCTCAAACATTCACACGAAACTGTCTTAGTTGTACTGTTTGCACTGTTTCGGTCGAAGCACTATAAAAAGGACAAATGCATTTCGATACAGCGAGTGAAATGAAATCAGGAAACATTGAGGCTCATTTCTGTGAAATAAATAGTGAAATCAGAAATGTAGGTGTTAAACAAAACTCCAAACAGCAGGAGGTAGTGCAAAGGCATCCTAGATAAAGCAGGCATGTTAATATCAATATCATCTTATTCAATGTCATATCGCCCACCCAAAGTGTGTCTGCACTTCCAGAGTGAGTCATGTGGGTACTGACTGAATGCAGTGTGATAGGTGGTATGAATAAATGTGAATAACTATAGCTCACAGGAAGCATTGGATTCTTTCTGTTTAAAAACAAATAACAGGTTTCAGTGTCTGTTTGTTGCATCACACCACCAAACCCCAACACAAACTACTTGGGTTGGCACTTACACATTCACTCTCTCTCCTGCTCTTAATTTTTGCATTTTGTAGGGCAGAAGTAACTGAAACCAGCATGACAAATACTACAAACACCCACAGAATATAGACATCCGCTTATATAACCCACATGCACACACGCTCAGGCATCGTACACACACACACACAGGCAGGCACACACACTCACGCACGCACCCACGCACGCACACACACACGCACATGCACACACACACACTCCTCTTCCTGACCTTGAGGTTCTGCCCATCGAAGGGCAGCGAGCCGCTGACCAGTGTGTACAGGATCACCCCCAGGCTCCACACGTCCACCTCAGGCCCGTCGTACTTCTTGCCCTGAAAGAGCTCCGGGGCAGCATAGGGCGGGGACCCGCAGAACGTGTCCAGCTTGTTCCCCAGAGTGAACTCATTACTGAAGCCAAAGTCTGCTATCTTGATGTTCATGTCTGCGTCCAGCAGCAGGTTCTCCGCCTGCGGACAAAGTGAGGGGGTGAGAGGAAAGCATAATTATGATGTAGTGAGCAGAAGGATGCAGAGGCAAACAAGATGATAAAGATGGAGAGGAGGAAAGATTATTATTATGCAGGGTTTATTTTTTCTGAATACTACATGTGCTAAGAAATGAAACACACTGAGATAACATATGGAAATAACATTACATCTTCCCTTCCTTACAGAAAAATCAAAACTACAAGAAATGTTTAAAAGGTTTAGAGTTTAACAGGCCATCCTGTCATCCAGTATCAGTGTAACAAAGATTTTCTCTGACATGCAAATGAGTCTGACGATAATCTGTTTCACAGAAACACCTTTCTGTGGGGAAAGAGGAGGGTTTCAGAGTAATGGTCTGGGGCCTACAAGTAGCTCACAACGGGCAAAGTGAACTGCCACAGTTTATTCCTGTGTCTTTTGTATCCCTGAGCCTTAAGTGAGCCAGTGAGCGAGGAGGCTGGGGTTGCCTAGCAACAGGTGCGCTCTCCTTTTCACTTGCTCTGAATACTCTGCTGCTTCTGTGTGTTCGAGCATGTTCAATGTGTGCGCGCACATTAAGTACAACCACTGACATCATCTCCGTGCATTGACCTGAGCAATAAATGACCATCGGCATCTGACAGATTTGAACATCTTTAGCTGATTAACACTTTACATTTAACACTTTACAAAACAAATTTCCCCGTCTGTGGGACATTAAAGGATTTCTGATTCTGATTTGTCTGTCTTAAAGTCTTTGAAGTTACTTTTTAGAAAAGAAAGAGCCACTGAAAATCGCTGGATCCAGCAGTATTAACCATATCAAGAGAAGAATTGCAGCCATGTGTTTCTCATCTTAGGAGGGTCAGTGTTAGAGAGCAATTTTAGCCTCACTATGAAATGCAGCCTCATCACACGGTACTTTAGCAATGTAGGACCTGTTTAAGTGAAGTGTGTGCCAGATTACACATTACAACCCCCCGATCAAGAGTGATTATGATAATGTGCAGGATGGTAGGCATTATAGTAATGAAAACTGTCTGTTCTCAAGACGTTTTATTTCCCATGCGGCCTTCTTTGTAAATGCAGATCATTTTACCTGCTTAAAGCATACAAAGTATCTTATGACCTTGGTCAAAGCGCTGAAAATGTTTATTAAAATGGCAAAAATAGCCAGGAGCGGGAAAAACAAGTTCGAGATTAGAGGTTCCTGTAAGGTTAGTAATCATGATAATGTCTTGTCCACAGGTCTGCCTGCTGGCACAATAAGAGGATTTACAACTCTGCATAATACTACAAACCAAAATGACCTGGAAGCATTAGACCTGTTTGTGTGCTTCATTTTTGGCACCAACTTATGTGAATCAAAGACAGGAGAGAGGGATCCAGTCTGCGACAAAACAGGAGAAATACATAGGAATACATTCGTGAATGTTCACATGGGTATGTGTGTTTAAGCCTCAACACATGAGGAGGGACGTTATATCATCTTGTGATGAACCTCTAGTGCCCCTGTTCATGAGGGCAGGATTTCATCACAAAAAAATCAAACCCTGCCTTGAGGAATAATGTGGAGAGGAAGAGAGAGACTGCACGCACTCCTGCTTGTACTATGAAACTCAGTGTAATTCAATAATGTGTGTATCTTCTCACCTTGAGGTCTCTGTGTACTATACACTTCTGATGGCAATACTGCACCGCTGACACAATCTGGAGAGTGAAAAAATGATTGAGAGTAAGACAAAGATGGAGACAAGTGAAAAGATGACACGATGGACAAGTTGAAATGATTCTAAAATGAAGTAAGACACTTAATTAGGGTTTCATCAGAGAGCAATGGCAAGGAAAACTAACAATAAATCATGAAAAACACTGAAATACAAAATGCTTTTTTGTACAATTGAAGCTTGTTTTTTTTAATTATTTATAAATCAAGCAAATGTTACTATTGTTAAGAAGCCACTTTTAATATCAGTCTAATATGCCTAAAAACAATAGCAACTAGGCTCTAACACACACAAACCTGTCTGAATTTGGCACGGGCTTCTTTCTCCTTCATCCTGCCATGGGCCACCAAGTAATCAAAAACCTCTCCTGGGTGACGACAGAAAAAATGAGAACAGATTTAGTGCTAGAACCTGGTACTGGTCTCTTTAAAACAAGAGTACTGGGTCAACCGGACATTGAACTAAGGCATGTCCTTTAACAGTGAGATAAATATTCGACTAATTAATCAAAATGCAAACACTTAAAAAACAAGCTTTTGATTTGTATTTATTTCATAGATTTTCAATGATAAAATTTAAAGCAAATAAACACCTTGGTCAAAATACTGACAAGCCTGTACAGTTGGAGGAAGGGGAGCATTTTTATTTGGGAACCTTCGGATTCTAACATTTAGAGCGTCAAGCCTCAGGGGGAATGATTTCACAGTGACACACACTTACCTCCACTAGCGTACTCCATTACCAGGTACAAAGTCTTCTCTGTCTCTATCACCTCAAAGAGCTTGACTGGAGGTGGAGAAAGAAAGGCAAAGACAGTGGATTGGGGGTGGGAGGGAGGAGCAGGGGAAACAAGAGAGTTGAGACGGACAAGGCCAGGGCAGCAAAAGTGAAAGCAGGAATAAGAGAGAAAAGAGATTATTATGATTTGGCCCGAATACAGAACTGTGAAACATTGATTAAATATGAGTGACTCACCTATGTTGGGGTGATTCAACATCTTCATGATCCTCACCTCCCGGAAGAGCTGCAAGAAACAAGCCACACAGAGTTGTGTGTCAAATGAACCGTCAGATAAAGTTTTCTGTCAGTGTGAATGTGTTGTGAGTTACATTTATATTTTACACAATTTGTGCAAATTAATTCATACATTGTTATTTGTGTCATTGGAAAGACTCCAGAATCAACATTTGTAAAAGGTAAAGTGACACAAGAAGGCTTCACTGCCTGCTTTTTAGCATGTGTGTCAAATTACTGGAAGGAAAACACCAGTTAGAATAGTTAGTTATAAATTACCATCAGGAAAACAAGCAGCACCAGGTCACATCCAAGGTCTGGCACAATGGAGGATTTTAAAGTTAAATAAACAATATCCTGCTGTAAACTCTCACATGATATCTTATACTACTGTGAACAAAGTACTTATTTAATCAAGTCCAGGTCAACGTCATCCAAAGGTGTGAAGACACATTTCAATCTACAATTATGTATTTCCTCAGAGGAGGCAGGTCAAACTAAAACTCACTGGAAGATTATCCGGAGGACACACCAAAGACCGACCGCTAGGAGCTAGCCTACATCTATCAAGGTGTCACAGGTGTTTACTACATTCAAAGACATCTCTAAGTCACCTTTTCACCGTAACTTCAAAACCATGTTATATTTGGGAGCAAAATAGTATATCAAATCAAGCTTTAAAGCTGATCTTATGTTTTTCATGACTTTGACACCACCTACATCAGTTACAGTGCAGCTATGCACTACAAACCCATCACACAGGAGATCAGAAGTTCTCTTTAAATTCTGGTCCTAGTGCGCATGGATGTGCATTTGAATGTGTCTGTTCATTCAATGTAAGGGTATGCAAATGTTTCTCATTTTTATACGTCTTAAGGTTTTCTTGCCATGTGTCTGAATTTGCAGAAGTGTGTATTCTGTGTGCAAGCGTACATGGTTAGAGAGTGTGCGTGTAAGTGGACAGACCCCACCCTGCCACCATCAAAAGAAGTAATTGTAGCTTGTTTCCTGTAATTAAAACTCTCTCTGAAAACTAGACCACTTCACAAAGAGAGAGAAACATAGAGAGAGACAGCGAGAGAGAAAGAGAGAGAGAGAGAGAAACAGAGAGAGAGAGAGAGAGAGAGAGAGAGAGAGAGAGAGAGAAACAGAGAGAGAGAGAGAGAGAGAGAGAGACAGAGAGAGAGAGAGACAGAGACAGAGAGAGAGAGAGAGAGAGAGAGAGAGAGAGAGACAGAGACAGAGACAGAGAGAGAGAGAGAGAGAGAGAGAGAGACATCGGGTAGATGACTTGAAAATGACTTGAGAGAAAAAGAGAAGTGACTGAAATGTGCGTGTGTGTGTGTGGAAGAGAGAGGGAGACCCACCTTCTGCAAACTGGATGAGTTGAGCTGTGTCTTATCAATGATCTTTACAGCCACCTAGAAGCAAAGCAAGAACATGTTCATTTATTATTACACTTTTATTCAACAATGACACTTGCTGCAGTGGGCTTGACACGTCTCACTCACACAAGCCTGTACGGCTACAGCCATCACAGACACACAGCTATCTTTTTGGAGGTGTCACACACGCACAGCGATGCAATCTCACAGCATTAAGTGATAAACACACAATCACAGCAGGTGACAGTTACATAATAGGCCAAGTATAAAGACAGGGACACACACACACGGCACAGCTGAGCCATGGTTTATACTCATAATGAAGTCTACAGTTCATTATCCAACAGTGAACACCAGTTCAGGAGAGGGATACGGCACAGAGGTGAAGAGGGAGAGAAATAAAAATAGAGAAACAGACAGATGGGAGAGAATCAAAGTGAGAGATGTAGAAAAAAGGATGAAACAGAACAAGAGAAAAGAGGACACAGAAAGAAAGGAAACAAAGACTGATCTCTTAACAAGGACATGGAAAGAGAGGTCTACTTCTCTCTCCCATTTCTGTCTTCCACTGTCAACTAAATCCTTTCTTCCACTCCTCTTTCTGGTTGTGCTTGTCTGTCTAACTCTTTCATGCCCTCTGACTCTCCCTTGTTTTCTGTGTGTGTGTGTGTGTGTGCCAGTCACATGGAGTGTTATCAGGGTGTCAGGCACAGAGCTGTCACACATTGACAGAGCCCGCCCACCCCTCCCCAGCTCTCTCTCTCTGAAACACAGAACGAGAGTCGACTTGACTGGGCCTCAGACCGAGCCCGGCATGGGTTCACTGCAGACGCAGCTTTTCCCTTAAAGGGACAGGCCACAACGTTACATCACATCTGGAATTCACAGTAAGCTGGAGACATTTAGGCTTCTCTATTCAAGTTGACAATGGTGATCTAATCTCCTGCAGCAGATGTACCATCTCCAAAGCCATGCGAGCCCAGGACCAGACCAGACCTACTGTGTTTCACAGCATGAGCCCTTCCCTACCCTTAGCAAGCAGGAAGCAAGATTAACGTTAAAAAAACAGCTCAACATTTATAGCGTTTTCATACTTTTTACCACATCAGCCAATTACATACACCTGAAGTCTTTTCTACTCCAGATAGTTTTAGGTGATAAAATAGAAGCTGGCTAAAAAATTGAAGTAGTAAGGTTTCCACAACTGCTAACAATGTCTTATGGTAGTTTTACTTTGTTTAAAATAGAACAGTCGGAGCAGTTCGGTGTTTGACAAAGATCTTGACATTTCTTCTTTTTTAACAGGCTTTCTTAGCCTTGCTGGTGACAAAGCAGTTTAAAGTTAAATAGAGTCTCAATAGTAAAAGCATTTCTCCAGAAAGTGACCGAAATGGCTAAAAATAAAAGTCTAAAAGTTAAGTTTAGAAAATCAGTCACATTGTCAGTGGAACCAAAGGACGGACTAAAGCTTTCAGTCCAATCTAGCGTGTGTTTGCACGCATGCCTACCTCTTTTCCGGTGAGGACGTGTCGTGCCAGTTTGACCTTGGCGAAGTTGCCTTTGCCGATGGTTTTTAGCAACCGATAGTTACCAATGTGCGGCTGGTCATCTGATGTGGTCGTGGCAACGGAGTTCCGACATCGCGGCATACTGGAGCGGCCGGATGACTTGGACTCCTGAGAGGAGAGGAGGCAAAAATGTAAGCAAGAGAGGACATGATGACTCGAAGGCAAAATATGATAGAAAGTGACGATCAAAATGTACTGCAGCAAAAACAAGGGGAAACTTTCACATCTACACTTTGACAAAGCTGTCCTGAACACTTTGTATCTATGGGACATGTAATCACAGGATACTCAGCTTTTAACGGACAGATACGTTTAACAAAGCTTTTATTTCATGTTCATTTTCCATTTAGTGTCACTGGCCCATTTCTTCATTTCAAGGGCTGAGATTCATTTATCTCTTAGAATGGTGGCACTTCATTCATCCATTTAAGTGATCCAAGTAACAAAAAACACATTATTAATATGCATTAAAGAAAACTGGGTTAGGTAACTGTACACATCTCATTAACATGGCTGCCTCTTTGAGAGACCACAATGCTTCTAAAGCAGCAGAGAGAGTCTCACTCAAACTGAGCTTTTAACATTAAAGTCTGTGAAAATGAACCTTGAATCAAAGCATTCAGGTCAGTCCTAACTATGATTAAAGTGAAATAAATGTATCTAATAGATTACAAATATTTGAGAAGACACATTAATTTATGTTTATGTAGAAGAAAGAAACTGCCAAAATCAAAAATAAATAAATGGCACAATAAATACATTAATATGACATTAAACACACCAAAATCTACAGCTCTCAATTTTAAAAAAATCAATTTAAATTGGTGTACGAGTCTTTTGTATTCAGGTAAATTAGTCCAGATTACATCAGCTCAAATGCCTTAAATTCTGATCAAGGATTAGAAACAGTCAGCAGAAAATTGGTCTATAGGACTAAAGCTGTACTTCCACATGGCGGTTATTACATTTCAATCTGCATTAAAATCTGATGGCAAGATTAGGACTAGAGAAATTAAATGGACATCCAATATTAATCAGGATCTTCCAGGCCTGTGGAGAGACTTAAACAGCAAAATAACACAAAGCAACCTGGACTTTGTCATAGAAAACAATATTTTATCACTCAAAAAAAAATGTACAAAAAAATCATGTTTTCTCAAATTGTTATTGGAAGATACGCCTAAAATCATTCCACAAACAAGCAAAAGCACTGATTACAAATAAGTGATGTACAATCTTAGCAAAGAACTGCAATTGTCTTCCATGTTCTTGTCCTATTTAACGCATAGCCACGACTTATATTTCCTCACAACATCAAAATGTATAGTTTCCTTGTTAGTGTAACATAATACCACTTAATATTTGGATACAGCTACATGTCCCCAAGAGCCAATGACAAAACACTGACTATGCACAGTGGTTGCATAGTCGGTTCCCTTTTGTAGAGCAAGTGTGCTGTGACAATGAGCTTAGTTTGGATTTTCCTTTTGTCACTGTTTTACTGTGGTTAATGTTTCACCCTGTAGCCAGTTACAGCCTCCACACAATATTCATCTTTTTGTGAGATATTCAGCTTCAGAGGAATAACAATATATTTTACCCCCTGCTTGCTTTGACTGTATCTGAGTGACTTTAATTTGAACCCACAAGGCCAGTAGTGTATGAAGTTATTTTAATAGACTCTATATATGGAAACAAGGAGTAAAAAAAAAAAAAAAAAAAAAAGCTTCAGTTCATCTTACAGCAGACAGTAGGTCTTTCGAGTCACACACACACCCACAAAAAGAAAACAAAACCTTGCTGTGCTGGCAAGTTTTGCATGGTTGGCAACTGCGATTGGGTTTCAACTCCAGGAAAGGGTCACAGCAAGTGTGTGTGTGCGTGCGTGTGCATGTGTGCGTGCGTGCGTGATCTGAGCGGACAGGTGACAGGGATCAGGGTTAGAGGAGAGGACGACTGGCTCCAGGGTGACGAGACCCAAACACACACAGGCCCTGGGACACAAACGCCCACGCACAGACACAAGAATACACACTGGTGTGGGTTTAGACATGCGCGAGGATACGTGGTGGCATAAATCGCACACACCTCTCAGAGACTTGACACCACAGAGAGAGACGATCCAGTGAAATTCACACTGTTGGTGTGGAGTGAAGGGGTTTGCACACAAATGTTCTCTTTCCCTTGCTCTATCCCTCCAACGCCGACTAGTTATTTTACTCACCAAATTATCTCTTTCTAATTTGAATAAATTAGAGGCTTGCAAATTACGCACAGACCACTTTTCGACTAACATCTTCCTCCCTCTGTTGCCATATCTTGGGCCATGGGAAATGAGGATTACTTCATTGTGTTTGTTGCTCCAGATGGTATGATCTAACGTCTGCACCCCCACCCCTAACATCCTCATACTGACAGTGAAGACCTGCATAAAGTGTAATAGACTAGATGAAGCTTCAGTACAAGAGGGGGAATTGGGATTAAAAACAAATGACAGTTGCATTAAACCCTGAGGACAGGGGAAGAGCCTTATGAGGCCTTGAGTGAGGGGAAGCAAATTATTTTTATTTTTGGAACAAGTTGGAGAGGGGAAAGGGAGAACAGACAATATGTCATATGTGGACACTATTTGTGACATTGACGCCCAATCTGACCGTACAAAGCCGATTTCCTGATCAGCTGGGCTGTCCTCACAGAGGTTATATGATCTGTCTCCCTCAGTCAGAGAGTACTGCTGCCCTACATAGTGCCTGGAAGTCAAATTTTAACCTCAGCAAACATTTTGACTCTCCAAAATGTTCTAGAAGGTAATGAGTCCTGCCATTTTTCGGTTCTGATGGTAATATAAAAGGTGAGATAAATTACACATGAAAGGAGCTCAAATTTTTAAAAAAAAGGTAAAATTCCTTTTGTATACACAGACACACAGATACAAAAAAAAAATGCTTTTGTATTGACATAATCTTTTCAGGCTTGACGGAAGATTAGCGGGTACAGCCTGACATATGCAATCCACTCGTGGACTTCTCCATTGCTGTGTTTACATGCAGCGAACTGACCAGGTTAAGGTCATTTTATTGGAGTCACGCGATTTCTTGAACATCATTTTAAAGAAAATGAACCAAAAAAACCCATCAAATTTTCATAATTGTGGTAGATGACTGAAAAAACTGGATTTCTTGGTCATGTATACACCTAACTAGGTTTGGCACTGACTTTTGTCAAGTGCAAATGAGCATGAGGTAAGAAGACTAAAGGAAAGAAGCAAAGGTCATGGATAAAACTGAAACGAAGCATTGCCTCTGGCTTTACAATTACAAACTGAAAGTGTACAGCAGCAGCAACAACAGTGGCAGCAGAGTCACAGCTGGATGAACAATAGCAGCAAGTGTTACGCTCAGACAAACAAATTTGTGTTCATCATGAGAACTTTATATTAAAAGTCAACATGTGTTTTATCGGTTACATGCTGTTAATGTGAAGCAGCAGGAAATGTTCAGTTTGCATAAGCAGTTACACAATACAGCACCTTACATACATACAGCAGCTTTTCATGTAAGATCAATACTGGATTTTGCGGTCACACAATGGGGGAGTTAAAAAAATATCTGTTATTCTGTTAACTTTGGCACATGTATGCTTAAAAGCTACCACCATGCATGAAAACTTGTGTTTTTTTAATGCTCTATCTCAAGGGTAAAGCTGTCACTGACAACACTGAATAGAGACAACATTAATGCATGCCTTTAAAATGTAAAGTGCTGATATTGGCAAGCAAAGATCAGCCCGAGGCACTATGAAGACAAACATGATATGTATATGTCACTCTTTAGACAGAGATAACTTGACAACATTCAAAGACACAACAACCCTTCAAAGGACTTCTCTAGCTGCCCATCACTCTGACAACACATTCAAACCACACATGTGTAATGAATCAACTAATCAAGGCTCCTGAACAAATGCATGATCAATCAAGGGGAAATTGTTGGAGCAACTGCCAACGGGGACTTTCCACAGCAGTAGTTTAAAAACAGAATAAAAACATATCACTACAAAAATAAAAAGTCTCAAAATAAGGGAGCATTTACATTAATAAATACCTGAAACTAAAACACAAAGCACAAAAAATCACAAGAGGAATAGTATTATGGGTGTCTGCCATGTAAACTGCATCTACAGCAGTGGAATCCCATCTTTGACCATGCTGAGCTGTTTGGTAGAGATACACAAGGATCAAAAGGTCAATACAGTAACAAAGCAGATGCTGGCATCTAGTAAAGTTTGTTATCATGAGTCCTTCAGCACTCTAACAAAGTGATTAATATTAATGTCAATATCAATTCCTTGGTGTTAACCAAGATGTCAGCATGGAATGTTCATAGTTACATTTCTGAGTGGCAATTTAAGGAAAATGTGCCATTTAAAAAGCAATTAACTGCATATAAGATTTTAAAATAGTTTACAGTTCAGTACTCTGAGGAGGACGCCTCTATTATCCAGCTGTCTGAGAGGGGAAAATGTACAAATGGACAATGTAGCTTTGGATTAGGTTGTACAAGTTTAATTTCCTTGTTCCCCCCCTACTAAAACGCTAAGTAAAACAGTGTCAGGCTTTCCTCTAGTTTCAGAGAGGGCTGAAACAAATCCTAACCAGCTAACTAAAGCTGTACAACAAGTCCAACCTTGGTACAATTGTACTACAATTGACATGAAGGTCAGCAGACAGAGACAAACTGTCAGTTGTTGTTTGACTGGTATGTAAATAGATCATCCCCCAGGAGAGTGCAGGCTTGACTTTTAATTATGTAGTCTACAGACATTGTACAAACTACAGCAAGTTAAAATTCAAGCGTGTTTCCTTCTTTTACAGTCCTTCACTCTTTAGTCTTCATTCTCTCCTATCCTCTTTCATGTCTGACTATTTTTGTCTTCTGATTCTTCCTTGGTTTTTGGGCAGCTGCAGGCTGAGCTACCCCCCTCCCCCAACACTCATATCCACCTCTCCTCGCTCTCTTCAGTTATAATTATAGATGTGTTGGAGGACAATAAGTGACATCATTGTTTTGTTCTCACATTACTCTTTGATGTTGTGTGTGACTCATGAATACTAACTTAAATCTGCTAACATACACAGTTTAGCAAAGAACTAACTGACTTAAGATGCCAATGTACTCCAGTAAAGAAAATCTAATTTGACATATTCACAATGGCTGACAAACTGCAGTTGAACATGGAGTTAAATGCACACTGACTAAAGCTCAGGGCTTGTCAAGGACAGTCACACCAGCTAAATGGACTTATTGTGAAAAGAGATGTCAAGGAAGGATTAGAGGTTGTGAAATTGGAAACACAAGGAAACAATAAATGTAAACAGTCACATTACACTGTTAATTGCTTCAGGTGACACTAAACAAAGGACAGCTAGCATGGCCATGCAATCACGTGTAAGAAGCTTGTATGGTTAGCTACACTGTAAATCATCTACTGCTTCAGTAACAAACTGAAGAAATGGAAGTCGGAAAAACAGGGATTGAAGCATCTGCTCTATGAAATCTAATGTACTCTCATAAATCTCACAACCCAAGTGACTTGTGGACAAAAAAACCAAAGAAAAGGGGATCTGGCTACACAGGGCTAATGGTGAGCATGGCTGACCAGCATATCTCTTGGTTGCCTTGCAAGTTATGTTTTCATGGCAAAAATGTAACTTTTACAGTATTATGTGTTTCTGATTTTCATTACCTCCATCAAGGAGGTCAACTTTTCACCTGTGTCTGTTTGTTGTCTCAGGGGATAATGCATGGATCTGGAAATAAAAGCTGGCATATTTAGCTGGTACCTGGCAGGGGTAAGCACTCTCCTGCCATTCTAGATCGATAAAGCATTTCTTCCGATCACAAAAAAAATGCATCCAAGTTTTTTTTAAAAACAAGAATCGTTTAGCTGTATGTCTCAAAGCATCAAGCCCGTCTAGGGGGTGGGAGGAGGGTCTTTGATGTTCTTTGCCAACCGTGTGGAGAGATCATTAGTATAGTGTTTATATCCGGCCTCATAATTCAGGCACCATCCTCTCTCTCTGTCTCTCTCTCTCTCTGTTTGCAGTTGAGAACCATTTACTGCCGCACTGCAAATGCAAGCATGCACACGTGACCAAAACACATACACATACACAAAGCATTAATGTTAATCCATGGCAGTCCTGGTTGTGTTTTGACTCAAGCCTCATTATCACTGACCTTTACTAATCTGAGTTCTGGGAGGAAGCCACTCAGATACAACCAGATGGAATTTAATACAGCTCGGTTCAGAAAGTAACCTGAAAGGACAGTAACACATGAAGTGCGCACAGCACACAACTATCTGACAGCTAACTGACAGCTCATCCCACATGCAAGAGAGGCACACACATCATTAACAGCAAGGAGGCAAATTATCGGCAATAAAAAAAAAGGGATGAGCTAACAAATGCAAAATGAACATGACAAAGTGGACAAATCTGGAAAAACTTATCATTTACGATATAGTAAAAAATTAAATTCTCTCTCCCACCCTACTGCGTCTCCACATCACGTTCATCAAGTATTAAATCAATCTTATCAGAATTTTGATGTGCAAAATATGTCAGACCAATTTTTTATGTATTCTTCATTTCTGAAATATGGAGTGTAATTACACAGACTGTTTATTACTTCAGTTATACATAATTAAAACACAGCAGCATTTCTGCCAACAAACAAACTGATAGCTCATTGGCAGCTATAATTAGTTGTTTATGCAGATTTCTTTTTTAAATACATCACAACCTGCAGTTAACAATTACTCACACATTTCCCGCTCATTTGGAAGATTTAACTACAAATTAAGCCCTTTGTCCCTTCCTGTCCAAAGTCTACTGTAGTTTATCACTGTAAGAAGAAATCAACAGACCACTGAAGATGGACAATTATAGCAAGGGGGAAACTATATTAGATTTAATTTAATTTAGGAATAACAAGCTGCAAAACCTATTATGGGTTTAAACTAGATCTAGGTCTTAATACTTCCACATTGACATTTCCCACCACTTTATGTGCGGTGTTTCCCAAAGGTGGGAGAGCCTTCTGTGGAGATAGAGGGGACAGATTCTGCCCTGATCAGGTTTTTTTTTTTTTTTTTTAAACCCCTATCCCAATCCAAGTCCTTGAATACTGAGTAAATGCTGATACAGAGTCCTAATCCGATACTCAGACTTAACCAATATTTTCCTGGATAATACAGCTGTATTAAGAAAAGAAGTCCCAGCATTCAAGCTGTTCCTTAATATCTTTTTTTTCTAATTTTGTTGAAACCAAGTAAATACTTTCATACAGCTCATTCTTATTCCGCAGATGCTATTGCAACACTGGCCTCCACCTTCCTTGTGTTAGCAGGCGAGTGTGTGATGCTGCACTGTGACAGCAGACCCTCTTGTACAGCAGCTGAAGTGTGTGAGACGCAGCCCACGCTTGGTGCCTCCATATCATCCACTGCTTTTACATATTCCTTACGTTGTCATGTGAAATGACGTGAACGCGTTGCCTGTCTATTTCAGTGTTTGACATCTCCTCAACTGTCTGTTTGTTTTACATGCACTACTGTATGAAACCCATGAAACTGGTGCACATATGGTACGCTGTAACTTGACAGTAGAGTCAGTGTGATGTAATGCTGAGATGGTGGGGCATACCTGGGATTCAAGAACTCCAGGTGACAAAGATAACACTGATCCTCTACCACAGGGATGAGCTGGTTATCCAGAGAGATTAATTTAATTACCTGCCCTGTAATATTTTATCATATCAAATGTGTAGTATTAAATGCAGCTCTTTTGTTTTTGTTTCCCCAAACGGTCGTATTGCAGATGTTACATGTTGCCAGTGGACTGCTTTTGCTTTGTACTTTAAGTTTTTTCCACATTGCAGACATCTGATCCACAGGTTTGCCAGAATAACATTACGCGCGTCTGAGTTCTGTCACAAATTGTGCTCTGACGTTAAAAAAAAAGAAGGAAAGAAAGAAAGAGAAAAAAAACGGGCTGTGGGAAAATGCCCATATCGGACCCAATATCGGGACATCCCTAACAAATCCCTTATGAAAACATTTATAATCAATCATCTGTGGACATGTTTTTTTGTTTTCTTTTAAATATGAATATTTTTATTTTTGTTTTGTTTTTTAGTGTAATCTCCACAAATTTTGTAACGCACTAACTACCCATTTCCACTGTCATATAGTCCTAATTGGAGGCCTGCACACTCAGGGGGAAAGAGAAAAAAAACAAGCTGTTAGAACAGTCGACCCTGAGTTCATTAAGAGCTGTTGTAATGTCAGCTACATGTAGCTTACAATAAGACCTGCAGGCTTTTATACAACTAATGACGACATGTAATCTGGGGAAGGTGTGGTCTATAATGAACCACCTGCTGTAATTTGCTGAAAAATTACTGCAGTTAATGAGCATGAACTTGGTAACTACACTTGTCTAAATCAAATGTGTTTATTAATTAATTCTGTCCAAACAAGCTTACCATGACTCCAAGGGGGGGAAACTGTATTTTTATTATATATATATATAATATATATATATATATATATATATATATATATATATATATATATATATATATATATATATATATATATATATATATATATATATATATATATATATATATATATATATATATATATATATAAAAATAAAACCACATAACAAAAGCTGCTGGTTTGTACTGAAATTTGTGGGTGGGAGGACACACACATGTACACACACACCTCCCGACTCTAGGTCGTGATGGCTGTGTTGCCATGGAGATTTGTCGCTTGCTGAATCCTGCCCTCTATCTTGATGTTGGTTTGTATCTATTTCATCCTTCCTTCATTTTCTCCTCCTCTTTTACTTCCTCCCTCCTCCCCCACCATTCTTTTTCTTCCTGCTATTTATATGGTTATGTCTCCATTTATACGCCTCTTTAATGGCCAAGACGGGTTTCCAGAAAAATACACGTGACAAAGAGTATGCTGTCGTTTAACAGTAGCATATCAGTCTATCAGGAGATGGTCAAAAAAAGCCAACGTCACACTCAATAAGTACAATTTTTCTCTCCTTAATAACCACATTCTGTTTTCTATGATAAGTCTCACATTTAAACATCCATTATGGCTGAAGCAACATCTGCAGACTGGAACTACTAGCTAATTACAGGAAAATCCCAACAGGGAACAACTTTGGGAGTACTCATGTGAACTACCCCTCTAATGAGGCGGAAATTAAAAAGGACAAAAGTTACAACGCTGAAAAAATGGCGGGGAGAAATTCTACGGCACCTGTTTGACAGTTCCTACATTTAAACTCATAACAGAAAGCCAGCTGAACGGGACAGGGTTGTAAACACTTCTGCATAAATCATCATCTTTGACAAAGGGAAGGAAGCAATTAACAAATGCTGCACTTTACACTGAAGTCACACGTATACAGTAAATAAAAGGAAAACTGGGATACATGTGCTGCCTCAGGTCAGCAGGGAACCAATTTATAGAGCAAAAGACAGACAACGTGAACATGTTCTGATATAAGACTGAAAATCTTAAGGGATTCAATCTATAATCTATTATATTTTCAGTCAAACCTTTTCTCACTCTGTTTCACACCATTACCTTGCGTCATGAATAGTTGTACTGACTTGTACTTTTTATTTAACATTTATGGGCTTCTTCTTTCTTAAAACAATTCAAGTTATAGCTTCGAAGTGGAGCAAACAGTAGCCATCTCTGACTCACACTTGTAGATGGGTTAGGGTAAATGTCTTTTGGTAACAAAGCAGAACATTATTTCATCATGCCTGCGTTTCAGCAATACATTCTTAATCATGCGACCTACAGACAGGGATCACTGTAGACAAGCTGAATCAAACCCCAGTCTATCCTTAACTATGACAATACAGCTCCACTGCCACAAGTTGTAGTGCTTTGGTCAATGTCTTGCTTGTATGTTCCTCTATGGCCTTTTCTAAAACTCTGCAGAGCTTTGTTATATACACTCTCCACACACATATGGCTAAGTACATTTGTGAGAGGCCCCTTACTTTAGCAAGGTGGTGTCACGCTGGGTCTCAGTTTGCTGTGAATATAGTGTTGGGTGCATGTTCTCTTGAACTGGATTACCCCGGTTCCCTAGGTATGTGTATATTTGTGTGTATGTGCCTCTGTGTGTGCACATGTGCGTGTGTGTGCGCATGTGCGTGTGTGAAATCAATTCAGAACTCTTGTTTGCTCTGTAGCTGTCACAGTTGGGACACACTGCACAGCACTTCCTTGCGTGCCCTTGTTCTGCTGCTATGCAACTGTGTGTGTGTGTGTGCGTGTGTGTGTGCGTGTGTGTGTGCGTGTGTGCGTGTGCGTCTGTGAGCCATCAGAGTCAACAGGCCTGTGCAGCTTTCACAGGGTGGCTGGTTTGAAAAGCTGATGATTACATGTATACATAGATGGACAGCAGTGTTATGGCAGATTTGGGCCACCTCATTGGATTTTTTAAATTTTATTTCACATAAAACATCAATGAAACAACTCCAAGGAAAGAACAGCCCTGGTGTTTTTTCAGCTAATGCCATATATAGGCTGACATGTAAATTTGACTATTGTTTTTTGGGAGTAAAATACATCCTTTCACATTTTCAGATGGGAATCCTGAAATAGCAGGTCTGAGATTAAAAGAATGGTGTGGTGCATCTGTTGGTAGATTAAAGGTGCCATAATGTCCAAAAGTTAGTCTCTTTTTTTTTCTTTTTTTTTATTCGAAAGTGCCTTTAAACTAGCCATCAGAACCATTAGTTTGTAATGACACAGCTATATAGTGGACACCCATACCAATCCCCAATCACAGCTGTGGCTGCAAAAGCAATAGTGGAGCTGATGTGAAAAAAACATTTCTCAGTGCCTGCACAGGGCTGTGAGAGCTGACCAATCAGAGCAGACTGGACTTTTGGGGAAGGTGGCCTTACAGAGACGGGCACTAAGGTGTGTTCAGACAGTGAAGAGAGGTGTTTGGACAGTTTGAGAAAAATAATTAGAATAATAATGGGCCTTTAAATCAAAGCAAAGGCACAACAACAAAAATTCACAGCAAGTTACAGAACATGTATTCCACTAAAATACTGGTAATTAAAGATGGGAAAGTCTAAAATGAAGACAAAGATGACAAGAAAAAATAAATACATAGGTCTGATGATTTTTGTCTTTGGGGATACATTTGATTAAGCAATTGGGTTAAGTGGCAAGATGGTAATAATATTAGGGTTTACACTCTACCAATCACAGATAGAAAATCATCAGCCAGATCTTGGCACCTTACTTATTCCAGATTCCCAATATGTGATTTAAACTCCAAGTAACAAAACGTTAACACTCTGCCTGGGTTTCTGAATCAGTGTGACTCAGCAGAGATCAGAAAGTTTCCTCCAGTGGACGCAGCTAATCCTGCAGGCTAAGAGTAGTGAAGGGATTCAGATTTAAAGCCTCAGAATCAAATTGGGCAACAGTGAGGTCTAGTAAAAGCATTTCAAACTAGCCTTGTTTCAAAGACGCTTAAGTAGATGAATCTTGGTGTCGTTTAAGTAACACCACGACTAACACCTCTGACATGCATCGTCTTAGCTTTGATTTGGGAAATATGTTTTTGGAGAACAAGGTGCACTGCTATCACTTGGGTGAAGCATCAAGTGCACAATGGACGCTTGAATGTTTGCCACCAACTACAAACCATACTGAAAACCACTTCATAAAAATTTACCTTTATCTTAGATAATGACAATACATATCTGCACGTATTGCACACAATCATAACAAAGCTGCAAACTGAAAATAACATGTTCATTTAACGTTTGAGTGATCAACATGAATTTGATCACAGAACGAGATCCAAATAATGACGGCAGACTGACATCAGCTGACTAAACAGAAACACTGAATTAGTCCACACACCTTCACCTGAATGACGTCAAGGCCTTCAAATCGCAGGTCTACAGTTGGCTGCCACACCTACACCTCGGCTCAACAAGAAAGGCCTGTTTTACCTTTCCAAGACAATCCAATACACACGCAAAGCACTGAACTTCACTGCATTGTCGGGTGAACACACAGGTGGCGTCTGCTTGTCATATATTTATAGGTATATATGGCAAACAGAACTCACTGGGTCCAAATGTCATTCCAATCCAATTAACGAATAACTGCATTTGTCTCTATGAGCGGGGAAAATTAAGGACTGCTTGTGTTTGTGTGTAAGCCGGCAAGAACCAATGTGAATGTGATTGAGTAAAGGATCTCGAGTGAGAGAGAGCGAGAGTGTGTGTGTGTGTGTGTGTGTGTGTGTGTGTGTGTGTGTGTGTGTGTGTGGCAGGTTCTCTGTTGCTAGGGCCTTGGCTAGCTTTGTCTTTCTGTTCATCTGCCTAGTGACTGGTCTGGTAAGGAGAGAGGCATAATTTATGGTTTCCTGGGCGTAATAGCAACGTGTGCATGTGTGAGTGTGCTATAGATTGCTTACAAGATGACTCATTCAAGGGGAGCATGACTGATGACAGGCAAAAAGGTGAACATAAGAATATTAAAAAACATCTCCAGCAACATACCTGTGGCAACACTCACACATTCGGTACTTCTCTCTCATATATATTGAATTTCCAGCTCAGCCACTTGCTGGGAGATTCTCTGTGAGGTGTTCACACACAAGGTGTCACGTTGAAGGTTACAAAGGTCAAAGTAAAGAAGAGTGGACCCAGGTGGTGACGATATTCATATCGTGATTCTGACTTTTTGTGAAGTAATACATAGCTGTATGGCAAATGCCCTGGCCCACAATCAAATTCAACATTTTGGTCTGACTTTGAATTTTACAGTCATGATTCCACACTAATGAATAAGAATTCACCACTGATGGATATGCTATCATTATGTTAGACTGTCACATCCAGATTAGTACAAATAAACAGGTCATTGGTTTAAGGTTTAAAATGTGCTCTTAGGAGGACAGGGACATTTTGCAATGCTCTATCCTGGTGACTTTTGCAGGTTAGGTTTAAGCAAGTTCAAATAACAACATTTCAGCCAAAAGCAAGATACCAGAGTACAACATAAAAACATCACGCTTCAGTGATCAACAAGGAACAACAAAAGATTGTTACAAAGAACTTAAATCTCTTCAGAGTAAACCATCTTCCCAAGCAAATCCATAAAAGATTTCTGGCAATGTTACCAGTTCAATTCAGTTCATTACCCACTAATACACATTGTTCTCAGAGAAAGAATCACAAATATTATTGATAATGCCTCTGAAAACGATGACTCATTTAAATCATTTTCAATTAAAATTAAAAATCAAGACATTCCCAATCAAAAATCAGATGCAATTTTTCTTACCTGGTTGATAAAAATAAAGACCATACCATAACAACCTATAATTGATAATTGATTATTCAAAACTGTAATTCAACTTGCAAATCATCTGATGAGATTACAATGAATGTCTAATCTTTTCAAAGTATTTTGTTAAGCACTAAGGTAGGCTGGAATACACGGAGGAGGTAAGGCAGCACTTTATGCCTTCACACATGTCATCCTGTGATTTCTTCTTCATTTCCTTGTTCCTTGTTTTGTTTCCATTGGGGACCGTCTTGCATAAATAAACTATAGGTAAACCCACTGTAAACACTCAAATTTAGTCCTAGGTAGTCAAACAATGAGGAAAAGTCTAATTTGGACAAATTAATGATTCACACACCTCCATGTGGGGAGGATCCAGCTCGCTCAGCTAGTGTGCAACAACAACAATGAAATGGAGGATGAAGTAACAATTGAAGAGGCAGACCAGTATTTCTGGCTGCATTAGTCTGTCTTTTCAGAAGATGTGGCTCAATGAATAGAGAGGCAGCATTGTAAAACAGGAAATCAGACAATCAAGAGATTGTGTCTGGGGAAGTGGACAAAGAGTGCAAACCTACAGCAAACACATTAACAACAGAACTAAAGCAGAGCCCCATTTTGGACCAATTTACTTAAACAATTTAATATATTCTGAGACTAGTTATACTTTGTGTTTTCAATAACCTGCTTTATCACTTGACTTACAATGACCTCGTGTCACACCGAGAGTGTGTCGTATTCAAATAAGTTCCTCAAACTCACAGCCAGTACCAAACCTTGTGTAACATGAAAAACATGTCCAATTGAAGCCACTCCAAATATCTGCCATTTCACGCTGTCACAAAGATGTCACAAGCCACTTCTCTACACTCGATAGCTCTCTTGTATGTGACGGTGTCTGTTTATAACAACAGCATGGTGCTCTGACTTGGTCAGTACCTTTTACATTAACTTTCTACAGCTCAGTTTGCCTCACGTGTGTAAGAAAAGGCTTTCAAACTTTCCAGCAAGTCCAGCAAATCACCATTAGGCTAATATGATGTAAAACATTCAAACAGCCTTTCCATTCCAGTTACTTGTCTGCAGATTGGTGTGAATATTTACAGAATATCTGCTTTTAGTGAGCAGCACATTGACTAACTGGATGAAAATATTTACCGAAGTGTCTGACAGGAACAGTGAGTTATGTCAACGCTGAGCCCGTCTTCATGTCCGGTGCCATTTTGTCCTGTATGATGAGACCTGACACCAAAGCCTTTCTATACATGGCCTTTAGAACAGACTGCGTTTATGACAGAGTATCCATCTGTGACCTTTTCCCTACAAACCCAGTTATGGACATGCCATGACCCCAAACTTTTACTTCCGACCCTAAATCCTCACCTGGCGCTGTAGGATGAGTAAGGGTCCATTCAGGTCATCAGCAGAACCACTGCAAAGCACACAAGGGCCTGTATTGATACAGGCATGTTGCTTAAGGGTACACAAACAAGGCATACCAGGAAGTTGAGCTTGAGGGTTATTAATCACTAAGATACTGCACTTTGGTTTTATACCCTTTCAAGCCTGAGTGTGCAACTGTTAAAGTTATCACAGCAGCAGTTTATCTCCCTCGGATCATCTTGTGGTCTGTGGAACAAGGCTGCTTGCTGCACACTACAGGGTATTCAAAAGTCTAGCTATATTGACGGTTCATTCTCATGTTCTGTACATGTATGTTCCAAACACACTAAACTTATGAAATGAACCTTAAAAACCCACTGGATATAGAGAGGCCATGTAAATGTGTGTGTGGGTGCTACAGACAAAGTCTTATATAATCAACTGTACTGTTTATGACCTCTGTTCCAGGTAAGTAAGGGTGCAGCCATGAAAGAATACGCAAGTGTCACTCCCCCTGTGTGTGCCTACACTTATCTACCTACCTACATGCGTACATATCAGTCTACACGTCGATCTACTTCTGCTGTAAACTCTAATGGAAGCAGTGATCCATTGTGTGAGACAAGCCAGCACACACACCAGCGCTCCCAGTGAGATCATGGTATCAACAGACAACTTCCGTCTGCATTTCATTTGTACAAGAAGCGAAGACAGACTAAATCTTTTAACCTTTGAGTCTTCAGTACCAACAGGTTTTCATGTGAGCACAGATCTGCATTCTGGTTGGCTGCACTGCCACAGTAAACACACCTGGGTTGGGCTTTCAATGTCTCAGGTACAAAACTGTTTGACAGAGGGTGCAGCTCCTGGGAATTACCATTTAATAATACTCCATTCACTTATCATGGTATATGTCTGTCAGTGTTGTTAACTCATGTCTAATCAAATGTGTTTGATGTGAACACATGTGCTCTACTAATGCTGCTATACTCAAAACTACTGACCACCTCTGAAAATAATACCACACAGCATCTACGTTCATATACCTCGACACTATACAACACAAATATAGAAACAGGTTTAGCTTCACACACGTGCCGAGATCATCTGCTGCCTCCTCAGTCAACATGTAGACACACACACACACACACACACACTTTTCCATCCAACGCTCAGTAGATTTTGCATCACATGATGCCTGTCGACAGCTGTCCAAGTAATGCAGGTCAAAGTCTTTATCAGAAACTATAATGGTTTTCATGCGAGAGTGTGGGTTTTTTCTGAATTTCAATGACTCTAAAGATAAAACTGTCTACAACAGTGAGACAAACACTACAGTAGTTTTGTTCTAACCTTCCAGTAATGATTTACAGAGCACGGCCAAGGCATTTCTTGGTCTTTTACATTTTCAAGTATGCCACCAAAGTGTTTTTCTACTCAAATGAATTGAAACATTAAACCTTTCTGAATGTACAGCTTTCAAAAACTTTTGCAATTTGATACATGTATTAATGTTATTTATAGTGTGTTTTGGGGGCCCTCTGGATAAGGGTCAGTCACTTTATGTCAGAAGACGATGTGTTCTGTTTGTGATTGCCTTCAGTTCCTCTGTGCTCGTATAGAAGCTGAAATGACAGCTAAACTTCTGGGAGCCAGTTTTCACAACACTTGATTTCATTCCACATCGGCCATTGCTGTAAAATGTACTTAATGATTAATGAATGATGGCACCTTGTATTTTCAAAGTTTGCATTTGCACTATATATACAGTGGGGTTAGGTTTATATACAGTGGCACATTGGCTGAAATAATATCGTGTCTGGCTTATACGTGGATGCTGGTTTCTGTATTGTCAACTATGCAGATTTCACGTGGACCTGGCTGACAGGGCTGTCTGTATTGCAACAGGTCAAAGTAATGAAAAGTCAAGTAGGAGGACATGCCCCAACACACAGACTAAACAGAAACCTAAATTTGTTCTTCTGTTCTGCAAGGAGTGGGAAATCCAGTGAGTGCGTAGGCAAGCTGGTGAATCACTGCTGTGTGGCAAAGACAACAGAGGAAAGGCATAAGACAACCAGAGACTCTGGAAGGCCATCTAGGCCCTCACCCCACAGCACACAAATACATTATTTCATGGGCATGTATCAACTATTGAAGAATTATTTTAAATGCACATCTTACCTGTCCAGTCGAATTCTCAATGACTTGCACCAGAGGGATCCTTGTTGACATTTTCGAAAGACTTGAAGTTGCCAAAAAAGGGAAAAGGAACTGCGAAACAAGGACGATTCGTCAGTGTCTATTGTGCATTTAAAACCTGTCGAGTTGATGGTAGAGGGAAATTTCCAACAGATGTCCAGTGCTAGCCAGCTAGCAGCACGACAGATAGCCCGTGAATCAACAAGTTGAATCCCACATCAGCGGCTAGCCGAGTTAGCCAGCTAGCTGGAAACTAGCTAGCGGCAAACGCACGTCCCATGTTTGTCAACACGCACAAAACAGGAAAAAGCAAATGACCTCTTTAGCTTCGGTCTGACTGTGAAAACATTCAATTTCCAATTGGCATGTATTAGCGTCGATGGAGACCAGCCAGCTACCAGCCTAAAGCTGTGACGTTTCGGCCAGCTAGCTACTTTGCTTAGCTTGAAGAAAAGTTGGGCAACGGTTGTATTGAACGAGACAAGGTTCAATTAGGCAGGTAGCATGCTAACCTGTAGACTGCTAACTAACGTCCGAGGAAGCCAAAACTGTCACCGAAAATCTACAACAAGTGTTTATCCAGCGTCTTCATAACGCTGTGTCGACGCCTGTTTTTCTCTTTTCGTGGCAGATATGTTTCCTTTCAGGTCTGAGACCAGGTCCGGGGTCTACAAACTTTCAGGCCAAAGTTATTCCCGGCGAGGTCTCGACCTTCTCAACTCACACAAAACAATTCAAAATGTTCCCAGGTTGATATCCAGGTTAGAGGATCCAAAAAATAAAAAGCAGTACCATGTAAAATGGTCACATGGCAAGTGAGAAACACGAATTAATTTGTTGCGCTAGCTAAGTGGCTGACCAATATTAGCACCATGTAGCTAGCTAATTCGGTGTTTCTTTCGAAGCAAAGCTAGCAGGTTAGCTTATCCTCCTGCGGCCGCAGTGGGGGTGACTGCCACAGAGCAGCCCACAAAACTCAAAATCCACGGAAATCACCGGCGCTCTTCCTTGTGTTGCGTGATTGGAATAAGGTCGTTCACCAGTGCTGCACTGCAGTGTGGCGATATACCAGTTCGCCCCGTCGGTACACCGACTGCTATTATTCCCGTCGCGAGCCGACAGAAGCAGCAATCATCAAGTTGTAAAATCCATTATCGGCAAACTGGGCTTTTCTTTTTCGGAGGTGCGTGTCACGGGCGGCAGGGGGAGAGAGGCGACGAGCTGCGCCCGAATGCAGTCTATGCGCACGATCCTGCCCTGATACCGGAACAAGCTCGCGGCAACATGGCTGCTTGCACCACGACTGAAAGAGGAGGACGAGAGAGGGAGGGGGTTCGGTCTGTGTTCGGCTGCACTCGGCTTTTTCCGAACCTTTCAGGTTGGTAAATGGCAGGTGCAGGAGCTTGTTGTGTTCCTCACATCCTGCCAGCATGTGTATGATTTAATATTGTAATAGAGTATATAGCGGAGGACTCAAGAATTAACACAGATCTTGGATACACATTTGTGGTGGTGTTTCTCTGCAGCAGTCTGCTGTGAGTGGAATAAAGACAGGGAAAGACAGGACAGGGGCCCACAGAAAAATCAACATCCCAGTAGGATGAGTGAAGGGACCCAAGAACTGTGTGCTCCAGGAACCTGAACAGCACCCCTACAGAACAGTCCAAGTCTGTGCAGATCAGTTTAATGCACACACGTTGATCAGTGTTCCTCAAAGCCAAGAAGATGTCTTGTTTTAGTCCACAACTCAGCAAATATATTCACTTTACTTTGCATTGAAGAGGCTTGAATCAGAGACAGTTAACCTTTTTTCCTCTCAAACTGCTTCATTGATTATCAAAATAGTTGTCAATTAATTTGATAACAGATTAATGGACAGGTTGTTGCAGCGCTAAATGCAACTGATGAAACTAACAAAAACCAACACACTTTTTACTCAAGGGAAATGGATAACACATATCAGGCATGTGCATAGTAAGAAGGGTCTTATTGAGTCGTCTAAAAGAGGGTCAGAGTTAGCAACACACCAGTGAGCCTAATTCTGCTCACAGGCAGGAGGATCTTTGCTGACATGTGGGGTTCTCTAGTTGAAGGTCATTTAATGACTATTCTGTAAAATAGCACTTTGTTTTGTTAGGATAACAGAATTTTGTTGGAAAATATAATTTTCTTCCTAAATATCCCCATTCTTTCTTATCTGAGATCGAACCCTGTTGTCAGACTACACTGTTGTGTGGATGAATTATGGGTCCTCTTTGTGATCACAGCTGTTAAAGCAGCATTTGTAAATATGTACCCATAAGTGTGACTGTGATGCTGACAGCCGGCATAGACATTCCCAAGTTACTTAGCAACAGCCATAGACTGACGAAGAAGGTAATATGGCTGCCACTGGAAGTGGTTATACATGAACTCTGCCAGTGTGGAGGTCCGCAGAGACGACTCATACCAAATATTCAGCATTCACACAATGCAAGGATGTTATGGAGAAAATAAAAAAGAAATGAGGAAATGAAGGGGTATGTGAGGCTTGTTAGTAATGGCTGGGAGAGCATCCAACTGGCAGGATTTCCCGATGAATCAAGGGAAAAATCACAACCCTGATGATGGACTCAGGGCTCAGGGACATACACACTGTTAAAGGAGACAAACATGTAATAAAAGTGTTTGCATATCATCAATACTGTTCCTCCTGCGTCCCTCTGTCTTTGTTGTAACTTATCCATCAGTGTGACACAGAACTTGGCAGAATATGTCCTCATCTTTTTCATGTTCAGCATATTGGAGTGTGTCCAGTTTGATGGTGGATCACAGGGGAGCAGATGTCACATGTATTGTACAGTGTTTTTGAGACGAAATGTCACAACTGGTCATGTTTTTGACCACATGAACACAATGACACAATTTAAAGGTTTTACATGACAAACTGAGAGAGAATCAAGGTAGTTTCTGGGGAAAATGTGCTGAAGTGTCGCCATCTGCAGGATGTCTGAGTATATTACACAGATCTATCTATCTATCTATCTATCCATCTATCTAAGTAAATAAATAAACAACTATATCCCATCCTGACACTATTTCCTGCTGTGTCCCATAAATGCTTGGATGAAAACATGTTTTCTTGGCAGCCATCCACCTATTTTGCTTTGGAGAAGAAATGATACTCTGAGTAGGAGGCTGAACTGCAGACTGTTAATTGCAGCTGATTATTAGGGGTATTTTAACTCTCATTGGAGGGACATTCAAAAGAAAATCAGCCTTTTTATCTCCAGTCTCCCATTTCAGTCTGCCAAATGCATCCGGGCAGATTGAGGCTGTAATAACAGTTATTTTTAATATGTAGCCAGTGATTTTCTCTGTGGAGGCTGGCGTCCATACACCTCATCAAACTGTTGATACATCACTGTCAGGAAAGTCTTTTTGGATTACTGTTCATCTCAACAAGAATCATGCTCACACCGAGTCCAGCTGTTGGTAACTCTGTGTTTGTAACTCAGTTCTGGTTACTCAGTGCTGGTAACTCTGTTCCATGTTTTTACACTTCACACACATCACTGGAGCATCAAGCTCCCAGCTGCTACCAGTGAATTCCCTCTCAGCCAGTTATTGAACAAAGTTTGGAAGTAATCAAAGTAATTCATCAAAAGACCAGTATGCATGATTTAGTGACATCTAGCACAAACCACCCAAATTGCCAGTGTTTGATTTGTCCATTCTAGGCTGCTGTAGAAGCACATCAGGCCAGTGTGGTTTGCGAAGCGATATATTTACTAAGACAAAGGCACGACCCGCCCTACTCTGCCCGTGATTGGCCGGTACTCTGGTAGTTGGTTAGATTCAAGAGCTCTTGAATAGAGAGAGTTGCAACAAGAAAAGTTAAAAACGCCAGTCACCCAGAGATTCACAGAGATGTCATATAGAATGGCGTGAATACATGAGAGACAAAGTTACAGTTTTGGGTGGTTCATAGTTCCTACATGATTTATTGATCATCAGAAGGAACAATTCTACTTGATACAGCTGGTCCTGGACCACTGATGATTCCTAGATATATACTGTGATTACCAAAGCACCAAAACATAATCTGCTGGAATTATTAAAGTAGGTGCATATAAACATTTACATTACAACCTTTTTAGACAAGCTGTACCGAACATGAGTATAGAAGAAGAGACGAACAAGAACAAGCTCAAACATAAAATTTTTGAGTGTAAAGTACGAGGATCATCTGTTTTGCCTAATTCATGGCCTAACAGACTTATCCTTCCTTAACCTGGCAATTTAGTAGGTGCTGACTCATAGCGTGGGCAAAATTAGTGAAGAAGTAAGAGGCTCAGGCCAAAAATAGGCTCAATCTGTACAGATTGTGCTATAATAACAGTTAGTGCAACATGATGTACTTTGCTGAACTCTGAAATGTAAAAAAAAAAAAGATTTCAACCACATACTCTTTAATACAACCAAAGTATTCTTCATAGCCCATTAAGTATGCTGCATATTTTAAGGTTTGCAGTGGAAGTGGGAAAAGCCATGTACCTAAAAGTATTACAGGGGAATGAGAAGACTGATTTGTTTTTGATAGAAGATTTTGAGGAAGCCCGGCTTTCCTTTGCATCACCAGAGGAAATGCCATGGAGTAGGTGAAACCAGTTCAGCGCTCTGTTTCCCATTAAGATGCCGAAACAGCATGAAACGTTTTTGTGGACACGTCAGTGTGTTCAGGATTCAGTCTTCTCCTCCTTTTACAGTATTTTCCGTCTTTATTCTGAGTCTCCTGCCTCTCCTCTGAAGTAAAAGAGGTCAAGAGGTCAGAGTTTCTCAATCTGCGCCCACGTTATATATAAGGGCAGAGTGTTATATATAAGGGCAATGTGTGATGTTTGATTTTATCGCACAGCTCTGGCACCTGAGCTTGCAAGGAGATTTCATAATATGAATATCAACACAGAGGATCATGTATGACAATATAGATGAAAGATATTGATTTATTATTTGAACAGCCACATCACCCAGCACTAATATTTTAGAATATATGCAGGAAGACTTACTCAACCCCCAAACCTTTTCACATTATTGGGACCTGGGTGATCACCTGAACAATAAACTGCACTGGACAGACAATACTAATGCAGTTTACAAGAAAGGCCTAACCCTAACCTGCTGAGGACTGCCCTCGTACACATTTTAAGGGACCTCTATTGACTCTGCTGTTACATCAGCCATTTTCTATCGAGTACTCTTCCTGCATCATGACTGCAGACAGGAAGAGACTTGATAATCTGGTTAAGTAGGCCAGCTCTGTCCTGGGACGCCCCCTCGACTCAGTGCAGGTGCAGCTGGGAGAAAGGAGGATGATAGGATGATAGCTTTCTCTGATGGATAATGACTCTAACACTATGCAGGATGCTCCAACAGCCCTGGAGAGCTCCTTCAGCGTCAGGCTGAGTATGTGAAGGAGAGGTATCTTAGGTCCAGCTGCTGTTAGACTGTACAACCAGCACTGCTCCCAGCAGACTACACACACACACACACACACACACACACACACACACACACACACACACACACACACACACACACACACACACACACACACACACACACACACACACACACACACACACACACACACACACACACACACACACACACTTTTGACTGGTCAATAGTGTAAATATTAGTAGTTTTTCTTATATCGTTTATATTGTTCTTACTGTTTTCGTGCATACGTATTTTTTGCACTTATCTATTGTATCGGTTTTAATTAATGCTCTGTTTTAGCCTGACTCCCATTTGCTGCTGTAATAATGCAAATTTGGGAACTAATTATTATCTCTTTCAATGTCTCAATTCACTTCATAGTAACTGTTAACATTTGTATACATGATGTTAAGAATTTTTATTTTTTTTCCAGCTTAATTTTGTGTATTCAAGTCGTTATTATTGTATTCTACTTTTCTACTAATCCATCTGTATCTGTCGTCGTACGTTTGTTCCTGTGACACAAACTGTGAAGTTTCTATATTCTGAGAATGTAATTGCAGCTCATGTTTTATGATTACATGGTTTCTCCTCTGCTTGGATGAACAGACATGACATTTAATCTGCTGTTTCTTTGTGCATTAAATAAATAGGCATTAACTGACCTGTATGCACCTCCAGTTACAAAAGAGGTTGGCTGTATAATCCAGTGAAAATGTAAAAGTTACAAAACATTCATGACACCATTATCAGCCGAGAGATAATCCCTCTTGAGCGCTGCTAATCTTTTATTAAAACGTCTCTATTTAGTTTAGCCTATTTGAAGATGATATCAGTGTTACTCTGCTAGGCTGACGTTAGCACATGTTAGCGTAGAGTTACTGGGACATGTTGTTAAGCATCAAACCTCATTTAAATTATATTAGTTTGACACCAATCGGTTTCAAGTACACCTCAGTGTTTTATGTCAGACCGAAGAGATGTGTTAATTATTCTGCAAATGGAGAGGGTTGTCTAAACTGAGTCTAAGTGGGTTTAACTGTCTCTACATCTCTGCACTTCTTTTTAGAGACATTACTGAGCAAGAAGTCATTTTGAGGAAGGACTAAGCTTAAAAGGCACCATAAAATCAAATGTTTATTAAGTGAATAAGTGAAGTGAATGCGATTTTGAGCATTATGAAATACAATTACTGCACTCGCCGCTGTCGAGCAACATGAAACAACATATATACGTAAAAAATAAAAAGACATTTTACTACGGCTGCCACCTGAACACGAATGCATCAAATAGCTGCAACACGGAAGTTGCTGACTGCTGCGAACTGTAGCTTCTAGTTAGCTGCACAGCTAACTAGGGGGAGTGTTGGCAAATACACTACAAGCACAGGAGTTTTTGACCACCAGTAAGTGGGTCTGGAGCAGGTGTGTGGACAGTTCAACTGGGCTCAGCAGCCTCCAACTGAACACAGCAAGACTGGAACGTACAGAGTCCAGTTTGACAATGGGGGACATGTAACAGGACTTTAACTCTGGGGATGAAGAAGACAGGTACAGGTGGGGATGGAAGAGGTGTGAAGCAGCAGAGGAGTCCGCTTGCATGCAAGTTTGACATGCTCAGAATCATCAAGGCTTTTGATGTTAAAAAAAAAAAAGTACTCAAAATAAATTGATCATAAAGTGGGAAGAGGAGTCAGCTTATGGCGTGAGCTTACGACAGAAGATTGGCAGCCTACATTAGACCTGAGGAAAAACTTGAAAAGCTTTAAATTATGAACATAAAAACTTTGTTCTTGTTAATATGGATCCACAAGGGGAGAGGAATCTCTTTTCTTTAAAGCTTGTTTTTAAAAGATGTATGTAATATGTATTCAAGAAATGCCCAGATTGTACATCCAACATGAACCATGTTACTCCACTACTCAAGTTTTCTAACCCTTTCAAAAAAACAAAAGAAAGAAGAGAGGGCTGAAACAACCAAAGGAGACGAAGACAACCTATAGACATATAAATAATAAAGAGTCTGTTTCATATCCAGTCAGGCAGTGAGGATTCACCTCTGACCCACTCTCACTCTTTAAATAGCAGTGAGCAGCTCCTCCACCGCGACTATCGTCAGGTCGGAGTAGAAGTTGCCCTCGTTGTCGCCACCTCCGAACACCAGCAGAGTTCTGCTGCCGGAGTCAGCGTCCACCACTTCATCCACCTCTGAGAAGAGGTGGTGACCGCCTGCCTGCATCGTGATGATGGAGTGTCCCGCCCTGGGGACAGACAGCTGAGGGAGTGTCACCTCCGTCCAGCTGTTGGTGTCTGAACCAGACAAAAAAAAACAAAAACAAAAAACAGACGAGTTTAATAATGTATACTTCATAAATGAACAAGTATGATTATGTTAGATTTTGGTTTTCTTCTATTGCAGTTAACTGAATATATTCAGGTGTCGGACTGTTAAGACATATAAAGCAGTCAGATCAAATCATTGATCAATTACATGACAAAATACTCAACAATTAAATTTGTTGTAATGAAGGCCTAAATGACACACTAAGCTACTGTCTGTCTAACCCTAACCCTATACTGGATATGGACACCATATTCACTTTTTAAACTTTGACTTTTGTAAATTCACACATTCCTTTTGCTTTTACTTTCAGACTCATCACTTCTTCATGAGACATTACAAGTGACAAGTGTGGAGCAATAAGCAGATCACTTGAAAATCACCTAAATCAACAGATCATAATTTCTCAAGAAAAAAGTTTGCCGGGTCCAGATTTTCTATACTTTTCCCATTGCTGTTTACTTTTGAGATTTTTTTTGTCTTTTTTAACAATCTAAAGGTCTAAAGATTTCCCCTTGAAGTCTGTCAATCTGTGACATTTTCCCTATTTCATGACATTTTTTAGACTGCAGGATTTGATGACAAATAAGCGACAGATTTTTTTTTTTTTTTTTTTAAAAGGACAACAAAGTGCACATGTTCATCAACCAATACCAACAAAGAAAACAGTAATTGTCCTGAAAAGCTTTACAAGCAGACAGAAGTGTGTACAAAGCTGGCGTGTGACTGTGAGCTGCCTCTCACCTGTGTCAAAGATGAAGGTGTCGCTGAGAGCGTTGTTTCCATTGTAACCTCCGTGGATCAGGAACTGTGTGTCTGAGAGCACAGCGCTGCCGTGCCAGCTGGCATGCAAACACACACAAATTAACTAACAAAAAGGGTGGAAAAATATCTGTCATTTGCCTAAATCTGCTTAACTTAGGGTCATGTTAAATACTACGTAAAAAACAAGACATTTGCCTGAATAAGAAAAAAAACAATGGCAATTTTTCTCATGTAAATCAACAGCTGTGATTACTGATGATTCTTGATTACCTCAGATTCTGGCATATATGATCTGGTACCCCCCAAAATAAAAATTAAATAAATCCCCCTCTGGCTGATATTTCATGTGTGTTGACTTCTTTACCTTCGAGGAGACGGGGCTGTCCCAGTTGTTTTCACAGCAGAAAACTCCATCAGACCTAAGAGACACAAAAATATTTAAATATCAATTACGCATGCAGTGCCACATGTTCATACCTCTGATCAGATATACACTATCTGGCCACTACATGTACCAAGTGTGCTCACATTTTTCAGTTTTGTTGCCACTAAAAAAAGGTCATACTTTTACTTTTGTTCATTAGTGAATTCCTAGAGGGAAATAGCATTGTGCTGGAGTGGATTACATCATACTGAAAGGTGTTTGTAATATTCTTTATCTCTCAAGTAGGTACATAAGAAGGCAAAACAAATATTAGAAACATCTTTTGATATATTGCAAACTACAATCTCAATGAGAAAAGTGCCTTTAGAATAATACCGCTGACTGTTTTGGTGTAATTGTATCTAATGAAGTGGCCAGTGAGCCTTTTGTGTGCATTTAACTCGGCTTACCCAGGTCCAACATGTACATGTCATTGTAGCAGACAGGAGTGTCCCATCCACCAAACACATAGATCTTTCTCTCCTGCATCACACATGCAGAGTGACTGAAAGTGAAACCAAGAGGGAGGATGAGACCAGGAGAAAATAAGTAAACTAATTATATGCATGGAGAGAGGCCCAATGTGGATCAACCATCTTACCCTGAGCGGGCGGATGGTGCGTTGCCTGTTACAATAGGCTGGTACCAGATGGACAGGTGGGGGTCGAAGATATACAGTGAGTCGCTGCAGCCGTCGGGCTCTGGGTTCGGACAAGGAAACACTCCTCCAAGCACAAACAGTTCACCACGGAACATACTGCAGCTGTGGTAGGCCAGAGGAGGGACCTTACCTTGAGCCTGGGGAGACAACAGAGAAGGAAGGAGGACGTGAGGAGGATGTGAGGAAAGGACGAGCAGCAAAATAGATGGGGGGGTAAAAAAAAAAAAAAAAAAAAAGCAAAACAAAACAAGCAGACCTCCACCATGGTCCACTTCCAGCTCTGCGTGTCCAGGATGTGAACGTCATTGAACCACTTTTTGTTCTTTGAGCCTCCAAACACAAAGATCCTCCTTGAGTCTGGGTCATAGACGGCCGTGTGGCCGATCCTGGCCTCAGGTGTTGGACCCTCTGCCAGAGTCTCAGCTGCAACCCAGGACATGTCCTCTGTTGGACAGAGGGTTAGCACACCTTCTCAAACCTTATATATTAGTACTTTTGATGGACTTTCCAAGCTCAATTCCAGCAAATTCAGGGATCCAACATAGCATAGTTTGAGACACAGATCAAAGATAATCACTTTTGTAATACAGAACTGATGTACAGAAACATCAATTGCATGTAGTCTATCTATTAATGTTAAGTCAAGTTTATGTTCATGCACAAAATATATAAATTCAAGTACTTTCAACGTCCCATTTCTATTCATGCCTTTTCTTTTCTTTTTTTAAAAAAAAAAAAACTTAAATCTTAAAATATCACATACTTTCAAGGATGTTATGGATCAATAGGAGACAAAAACACTTGCTCTGATGTGGACCCCCTAGAAACTAAATCCCCCTTACATGTGTAATTGTTACGTGTGGCCAGGTTAGTGCCCTATGTGTGTGTGTGTCATGTCTCCGCCCTGCTCTGCCTTCCTGAGCTCAGGTGTGGGCAATCACCTGAGCAGGTAAAAGGAGGCAGTATCAGGGCGTCTCGTCTCTCTCTCTCTCATTTCAGGTGTGTTGCAGGAGGAGGGAGGTTGCGCTGGCCTCACAGTCTTTTGCTGTTTTCTTCTTTGTTGTTGATTTGAGTTTGGGTTCAGTTCCCTGGCCTGTTAGAGTGCCAGGGCTTTGTTGTTTTAATTCAGGTTTGAGTTCCTGGTAGTCCTGTTTTCGTATCTTTTTGGTTTCCTTTTTCTAAGTAGGTTTAGTAGTTGTTTAGGCAGCTTTAGTTGGGAGGATTCCCCAGATGCGACGGTCATGGCTGGTCTGGGGTCTCCTCTCTCTTATTTTTCAGTTTGGCCAGGAACTCTTGCCTTTTTCTTTTGTTAAATAAACACATTTAAACTTGACTATGTTGAGTCGGCGTCCTTTATATGTTACTGGCCTCTTTTTGTTCGAGTCTTTGGTTGTGTTCAGTTTGGGGCCGTAACAGTAATATAGAGTCCATAATGTCGTCCATGACTGACCTGTGCAGAGCTTCCACATTGGATCTTTGCAGAACTGCATCCTGGCTCCCTGCCCTCCAATCAGAATAGCTGTCTGAGTATCGATGGGACACAGAGTCTGACCCCAGCGACCTGACGGGCTGACCAATGGGGCTGCAGGAAAACCAGAGACTTGTTATTTCAAATGTATCACAAATAAACTTTAAACAGTCCAGACCCAGCTAACTTCAAGTTAACACCAAACACAGGGCAATTTTATGTTACATTCCTGCACTGAAGACAAACAGGTAGCATCATTCTGTAACCTGAGGTGGGCGATGTGCATCAACGTACCAGCTGTGGGACTGAAAAGTGAGCAAATATGACAAACAGTGAAGGTAAAAACAGATAAAAGTGGATGCAAAGCGCATGCATGAACTCACCCATCTGTGTGGGAGTCTTGGCCTGCCTACTCTTTGTCCTGGCTGCACTCTGAGGAGGCGTCCTTCCCGCAATCCCTTGCGCTTCTCCTGCTCCATTAGCTGCAGAAAGGAGAAAAGGAAGGAGAGTTGATTGAAGATACAGCACATAAAGAAATGCTTTACTCCTCCACACAGAGCCACAGGATCACTGATTAATTATCATTACCACTCAACACTGAGTCGTTCCTCCCACCTGCTCCCTTCATCTTTGTTGCATCTCCTCCACTGCTGAACAGCTTCTGGCCCGCTTTGCTTTGACCTCTGGCCTTACGCACAGGTGTGGTCTTCTCCACGCCACTGTTTGGACACATGTTCTCTTCTTCCCCTCTCTTCGTCACCCTATTCTCATCACCGTCCTCCTCTGACGTTCGTTCTCGCTTCCTCTTGCCGTTGAGCTCCCGGGCTGCGAGGGGAGCCACCGTGTCCTGGGACGTTCAGAACAGTCTGCATCATTTATCATTTAGCAATACAAACCTCTTGAATGACATTATGGGAAATGTAGGCAAACACAAAAGTAAGTAAACAATAACAAATACCGACAAATGAAATAATGACTGTTGGACATAGGTCTTGTTATGGGATTTTGCCATCTAGACATCTCAGGAGATACTTGTATGAGTAATAGGGCATCAATCACATAGATTACCTTTGGCGTGTACTCCTTCACAGCCAGAACGAGCTCTGGTTCTGCCCAGTCTGCTTTTACCTGTGGACAAGATTCATTCATCCATGTGGAGGAAAAGATGTTTTCTCAATTTTTTGGGAAAACCAGGAATGAAGACAACAAATTTGTCTACAACAGGGCTGCGTTTAAAAATAAATAAATCCTTCTTCACTTGAATGACCGATGATGATTCATTAAATCAGATGACTGATCTTTTCCTGTCGATGTTTGATCAGGGTTCAAGATCAGCATCTGCCGTATGTGGTTTGGTAAATTTTTAAAGGCTCTCCGTTTGTCCCAAAAACAGTACTGTGGTTAGAAACTACCCTGAGAGTCTGTACTGCGTTTGCTGTCATTTACAAGTGCACTGCTTCACAATCTCCAATGGCCACAAAGGTTGTTTAAAATGTGTAAGTTTCAGCTTTTCTCTTATTTACCTTTGATGGCCAACACCTGTCATTAATTCCTTGTTCTTTCACTACATCACAGCAATATCCCATTAATTTCTCTACAGGAAGATTATTTCAGCTTGTTAATATTGTAATTTTACCCCCAAAATGCTCCGAAGACTATGATGATTAACGGACTTACTTCCTTGTCCATCGTGTTATATTTCCAGACCATATAAACAGCTCTTTTGGTTGTTTGCTTGACTTCTCCCGGTCCTGACTGTTACGGTTTGTAATACTTGCCAGGTTTCCTCCCTCCAGAGTGACATTCAGTGTGACGCTGTCTGTCCATGTCTCCTCTTCCCACTGCTCCCACGACAGGCACCTGGAGGACATGAGCTATAATCAGTGAAATGTTTCTCATTCAGTCTGATTACTGACATTCATATTTAATGGCAGCTGGATGCAGGACATGCAGGACATCACCCAGACATAATCAGCCTTAACTACACAAACAAGCAGTGGAAATCTCACCGTGGGGATAAAAGCACGAGAGTGAACCTACTTGTTATATGGAGTCAGTTTGCCGATGGTGATGGGCATCCGGTCAGCATCGTTGAGCTCCGCGTTGACGCAGATCCTCTCCCCCCACGGACCGCTGCTGAACAGCACCACCTGACGGACACCTGAAGGAACTGCAACCGCCACCCTGCACGAACCTTCAGCACTGACACAGAAAAAACCCCAAAAGAAATAAGTGAATATTCTTCTCTTAGCTCTCAGAAACAGGAAGCTAGAGAAGGGAAAGCATTTACTGGCATGTATCTCTCAATATCGGAGGAGTAAGCCGACGAATATTGCTCCATAAACACGGATCAGTTAAAGAGGCGCCAACGAGCAGCGGCTGAAGATTTATGAAGGGGCTGCGTACAAAAACGTATATTCAACAACGCTTTTGCTAAGATAAGGTTCGCGGACATGGCGTTTCAAGCGGAAAACAAACTAACATGAACATTTCTAATCATAACATTACGCGTCTAACGTACCTTAGCAGCCTCTGAGGCGGACCGTTCACACCGAAAAGCGCATAAATTCCGAAATCCTCCATCGTTGCGTCTCCCTCCAGCAAAAGCGTCAATTCTTCCTGATATCCGACTTTGTTTCGACACAATTTGAGATATAAAAACAACGAAGTCGTCTCTATCCTCCTCGGTCCAACATCTCCCGCCACAGTTATGTGTACAATATCCAAACTCCGCGCGAGTTCTTGGTAAAAGATTGTGAACGCCTGATTATGTTCTTGGAGTGCCTGTGCGGGTGGAGTCTGCGCTATTGAATATACAGCATAAGCTTACCTCCGCCCATGCAGTACACGATGATATTATATTGAGCGCACTTGCAGGCTGCGACAGACAAGCCGCAGGCCAATCAGAGGCCTGCATTCAGCACGGCTGAGAGACGTGCCAAAAAGGTGCGTTCAGGAACAGTTACCATTGCTGCGTGACGTGTCTTCATATCTTTTTTATTTATTTATTTATTTTACCGCACAGCTTTTTTCTTATTCATCATGTTAATGTATTGAATTTACCTTTAGATTATTTGACATGTATTTTGTATCATATCAAAAAATCATATATATTTATTTCATATATTGTCTTGAAGCAAAAGCACCTTGCCTTGTGGTGGATGGGTGCCACATGAAGATGTTTGCCTAACTTGTGAGTGGCAACAAAAACCAAAACATAACTTAATAATCAAACAGAAACAAATATGTTAGTATTGATAACAATACTATTACTTTTCTTTGTGTAATTTTTTAGTCTATTAGTACACAACAAATCATTTTTGATAGCTATGATCTGTACATCACACAGTATAAGACAAAAAGTTCATTTCCCACTCTTTGATGTGAAAAAGAAAGCAAACTTGCACTTACAATAAATACCATAACATAAATACAGTGTGTGCAGTAAGCTCACAGTAAGGTGCACCGTCTACATCTGGTTCATGTATTTTCATGCAAATCTGACATCTGTCGTGTTTCACAGTTATCAAATGAACCTGCACCAGTGAGCAAACAGTCAGTGGAACAGACCCTGCTTTCTACAGAGCGTCACTCACACCTCACGCTGAAAGGTTTGTTAAAGCTACTTCACTGTCTCTTCATAATCTACAGATACATTTTCACTGTCATGTACAAATGATCTCCCTGCAGGTTTGCATTTCTCTGCCTTCTTCTGCAGTATGAACGGCTCGGCTGTGAACTCGTTTTCCTCAGCTTCAGGGTATATCTGGGCAATATGTGTTACTTATAATGACGGTGCTGGCAATTTAGGAGCGCCTTCGGCAGGCCTCCTCATCCTCTTCATCACCGTCTCCTCTGAAGTCCTCATTGGCGTCCCGTTGAACAGCTGGCTCATCTGTCACATCCTGAGGAAAAGGTGGACATTTTCTAGAATTCTGGTGTGTTAAATGAACCAATTAAAGCTAATTAATTAATTACTTAACAAATCCAAATTCAAAGGTCAAAGGATGCCAGTATCCTTCCTGCAGACTTCTTCCCCCTCAACCTGGCCATCGCCCACCTGACTTTCTACCTGATTGTACCTCTGATGTTCATTAATCACTTTCTGTGGTGGAGTGAAAAAGTTTTGGGCTTGACGACCTACCTGACGGGGATGGGGCTCATTATGAAGCCAGTGCTCCTCTGTCTGGTGTGTGTGGAGAGGTACATTGCTGTGGTGCGACCCCTCGACTATTTACGGTAAAACCACACAGGGTTTATTTCGTTAGACTTATAGAGGTGTTGATAGATTTGAAGTGATTTTGTGTGAAAAGATATGATACCTACTGTGTGACTCTCTCCTTTCTGTTCCCTCCTCTTCCAGGTTCAAGTCTCCTCAGTACAAATGGGGATGTTTGGGGGTCTCTTGGTGCATTTATTTTGTCTTGGCAACCACTGCTTTTTTGGGGCGGTCTATTGTGCCAGTATGTGTGCTCTTCCTCCCTGTTTTAGTCATAGACACCTTTTGCTGTTTGTCTGTTCTCAAAACTTTGCAAAAACCTCCACCGGGGGACATAGAGATGGTGGAAAAGGAGAAGGAGAAGAAGAAGAAGAAGAAGAAGAAGGAGAAACAAATGTGTAGTGGAGTCATGAGCCCGGGAGAAAGAAATGAGAAGGGGGCGAAGAAGGTTGAGAAAGGAGGAAAGGGAGAGATGAATTCGATGAAGAGGAAGGCCTTCACCACCATCACCATCATCCAGGTTGTCCTCATGCTCAACTACCTCCCCTACATCATCACTATGCCTCTGGAGGGACGAGTTCCAGCTCAAACGATGTTGTGTCAGTACGTGGCCATAGCGATGGCCGCTGCTGTGACCTGCAGCTACCTGCAACCTCTGCTATACCTGCACAGACTGAGGAGGCTGCCATGCATGACGCCGCAAACCAAATAGTTCAGTGTGTTCCTTTAAAGGTCCAGTGTGTAGGATATAGGGGGATCTATCTGCAGAAATGAAATGATGAATCTGATTACATTTCCATTAGTTTATAATTACCTGAAAATAAGAATATTTGTGCTGTGCTGTTACCCTAGAATGAGCTTTTTGCATCTACTAAGTGAGTCCCCAGGGTGGGACGAGGGATATTTGGTTGGTTGCGATATGCAAACAAGCTAGATGTCACTTGACCCTACATACTGGACCTTTAAATGCAACCTTGCCACAGTCATTTACAGACTGCAGCATCATTACAGTAACAAAGTCTGCTGTCTTCCAAACGTTTTGTTCAAAGTAGGCAGTGGTACAATGTAATTAAGAACATTTACTCAAGTATTCAGTTTTGAGTTATTCTTCACTTGAGTATTCACACTTTTTGCTACTCTATTCTTCCACCCGCTACAGTTTGGTAGCAAATATTGTACTTTTATTTAATGATTTTAGTTACTTTTTAGATTACAAGCTGCATCAGTGCATTTTTAAGTTAATTAATTTATCTGCAATCAGACTGACTCAATCCAAACATAGCTGAATACCTGATCCAATAATCGGTCAACCCACAGAATACAGTGTACATAGATGTAAATATATGTAGAATTCCCTTCAACTTGTGCTTTTGTTACTCAACTACATTTATTGTCAGAAAACCCTCAAAGACCTGGAACACTTGTGTTTGTCTATCTGTATTTGTCTATTTCTTTCCTACCCTGTGTGTCAAGTGCAACACATCATTTGATTCAAAGGGACAGGAAGTTTCAGTCTGGCTCAGTTCAAGTCACAATTTTGAACTTGCTTTGTTTGAGAATTGACATAAAGATAGTATATTTTTAATGCAAAAACCTGTGCTGAAATGTTTTAGATTTCCATATGAATTGTTGTCTACTTTCTGACCTTTCCTCAGCAAGTTACAGCCATGTGTTAATACATTTTCCTATTGAAACACATATGGAATCCTATGATTCATTTGCTGACCATGGTGATATGTCAAGAACAGTTCAGAGTGTAAATAGAAAAGTTATTGAATCATAACCCAGTTTATCAGTTGCCACTAAAACGAGATACTCCGCTTCCCATGAGTTTTTGAAGCATACGGATAGGATTAGCCTTTCAAAAGTTATTTATCATTTTCAAAGTTCAAAGTTCAAAGTTGGCTTTATTGTCAATGCTGCAATATGTGCAAGACATACAGAGAATTGAAATTCTGTTACTCTCTATCCACAATGAGTGTAAAAAAAGTAGAAGTAAAAATGAAAAAATAAAGATTTAAATATATATTTTAAATTTTATTTTTTAGTACTACATCCATCTGTGGCCTCTGCCAGCTGTCTGGGTCTTTGGGAGTTTAGTATATGACCATATAGTTTGTTTCATTTTAGGATTACACACTAATTTCATTCCAATCTCTGCTGTTTAAAGGGACAATAACTCTAATCTTATAAACCCAAAAGGTTGTAAGGCTGGATGTTTCAATTGCAGCATAAATCTTGGACTCAGCCGAATAAGTAAAAAGCAAAAACCTGTGATTCAGGTTTGATATCAGTCAAGGTTATTCTAGTTTTGTATTTTTATTTAGTTTTCAGTTCAGTTCAGTTTCAGTAAGTTCATGTCTGACTGAAGATAGTTTACTTGTTGCAGTTCAGCTTTTCTTCTTTGAAAATCTTTGTTTTATGTTTCATCAGTTTGATCATATTCCAATACAATTGCAAAACTTGCCATGTAAACATCCATCCTCAATAAATAAATGCATCAATGCCTCCTTGTGTTTGTTGTGTTGACAGTTTAGACCAGATTAATAAAGACTCAAAGTCCTTTTCTGCATATTCTAATTCAATTTAGTTCATTTTGCATGTGCATAATATTGTTTCAGGTGGTATTCCTATTTTGTTTAAATTTTTATTCTAGTTTTATTTTTCCCTTCAGTTCTCATTAATTATAACCTTTGATAGTGGTTTGGTTGCTTTACAGTCATTTTAAACTTCAACTTGCCCTGATTGCAGCACGCCTCTGAACAAGGGAAACCTTAACCTTCCTCTGCTCTTGTTGTTGGGAAAGTAATGTACTATCACATCATTTGGTAATCTGACCATATCAAAACATTTGTATGGTCGAATGAAACACAGTACATCATTTTCTGCAATTGCACAGTACAGCTGGACTGTTGTACTTTTAGGAAACACAAATGTTTCAGAGCTGTGAGCTCTGTTCTGTCTCCAGCAGGCAGTGAATGCAAAGTCATGGACAGCATGCTCGATTTGTTCAGGTAATAGCTTGCGACATGAAAAGTATGTCACGTATTGTCATGCACTTCTGAGCATGATTGTTTGTTAATAAAAAGTTTCCATGCAGTGATGCTTTCCTCAGAGGGCCTTCTCACGTCATACAATCTACTATGAATTTGTTTAACAAAAAACATGTAACTCATTTATGAACATCATTACTGTGACATTACTTTGGGACATGTGCAGGAGCTTTGAAGAGGTATTTACATACAGTAGAATTTTGAGAAGTTTGGTGGTTATAAAGACCAGTATGAGTCATTTATTGTACATTTCATGTAGATGTGACTAGTCTGATATGAAAATGGCAGCTCCTTACCACTTCACAGAATTAAAGCAAGCAAAAGAGGATGTTAAAAATATCATCATAATATCATAATAAGTGGAATCCCTTTTATTTGTGGTCTTATCATGCAGGGATGAAGTCTGTCACAGATGGGGATCCTGAGGGATCAGTCTATAAAATGACATCAAAATGGTGCACGACATTCATGTTTTTTGTATTAATTTGGATAGTCAGAAGGAGAGATCATGTGTCTGATCGATATTATCAAATGATTTACAATTTGAGAGCATTTGGCACAACAGCAGAAGGTAAATCTGAACAGAAACATGGTCAAATCAGCCACATCAGCCACAGACAACAACAGTAAGGAGATGAAGAGAGAGAGAAAGTCCCCAGACTCCCTGAAGATAACTCTCAGTTCTGTGAGTTGTTGAGAAAGGAGGGAACGTTATAAACTTTGTGAGGTGCTGTCTCTGACAAATTCGCAATTGCTTGGGCCTCCTTCGGCATAAGTTATAGTCTCGTTTTGGGGGATGCTGCAGCCCCCTCAGCACACAAAGTTCCCACATCCACTATGTCATTCCACGATACTGATACTTGATATGCTGTGTCAGCTACACTTTCTTTAAGGTAACAGTAAAACCACCTGGTATGTAAATGCAAAGTATACAAATTTATGAATAAATGAGACATTCATTTTAACATAAAAATGAACTTACAAATAGATATAAAAAAGGGAGAAATAAAGTGTGATATCGAATAAAAGTGTCATCAGAAACAAACTGTCATAATGAAGAAATCATTTGGTTAATTTTATGTTGTACACAATTTAGTTTTTTATTTTACTTAGTCACTTTAGAATGACTTATTTTGGACACTATGGGACTCCATACAAAGGATCTGCAGCAACACAAGAAAAGCCTGGTCATTAGTATCGCTGACGAAACGCTGCATCGTGTTCTTGAACGCACCCTGATTTCGAAAAGCATTGTGGGATTGGATACCGGCCGAAAGCTTCTCGAAGGAACTGCAAAGATGATGGTGAGTAAGTTAGCATTCATAGCGCACACGCAAATATAAAATCCATGTCCATCCTTCAGTTTATCAGTGAATATTTACATCATGACTGCTCTCAGATCAGATGACCCTCTTTTGGCGACGTTTGGAAACAATTATTTTGTGGAGATGATTTTAAAATGACCTGATTGTTAGCCAGACTGTGCTAGCCTCGCAGGATTGCACCGCATCAATGGGCGTATACGATGCTAACAATGATTCTAGCTAACATGTTAGCGGCAGTTTTCCTTTATAAAGCAACTTTTACCGACTTGCGAACAGTTTGTGCCTGTAATTCGGAGTTTTATGTATTCGTCTGTCATCAGCGGTGCTAGCTTCTGCCATCATTGTAGATAAACCAGTCAGGTTGTTATCAAGTTAGCTGCTGTATGTTTAGCCTTTTTCAATGAGTGCCTGCAAATGGAACACTGATGGCTTCTGTGTAGAACCAGAGCTATTTCTGACAACCAGTTTGCTCACGTTTTGCTCAGTTAATTGGTCATCGGCTTTGATATTTTGGTCATAGATTTGGTAGCCATGCCTGACTGAAGTGGACTGATGCTGGCTACCAGACAAAGTTAGACATCGTTACTTGTAAAAACGACTGAAACTAATGATCGAAAATTGTGTATTGTAAGATTATGATGTAAAGTTGCAACAGTTAGTTTACAACAATGAGAAGTAACGTTACTATCAGCAGCCTATAAACAGACATCCGGCTTTTGACAGCGTCACACAGCTGCACGTCTGATGGGTAACAAAAGCATCACACCCTACAGCCTCACGTCAGGCACTGCCTGTGTCTTCAACCAGTTCAGGTTAAAACTCCAAAATGTAACTCATGGTAACTTTATCATGGAGACTGAAGCTGAGTGAGATTGAGGGATATTTTTCAGATATTGCACTAGTCAAGTCCCACACATATCACAATAGGTTTTCAATGGAAGTACTGCTGTAACTCAATGTTGAGTATATTTTTGATCAATCGATTAATTGTGTGGTCAATAAAACATCAGAAAATGTGGATCAGTGTTTCCCGAATCCTAAAAGTATGCCTATCACTATCACAGATATTCAGTAGGGGTAGACCAAGTATTGGCCCTGGATGATTATCAGGGCCAATATCCAGCATTTTTCTATTGAATATAGGTATCAGTGTTTTTTCTACCAGATTGCAAATAAAATAAACGTATTTATAAATGTGCTAATTGGGCTATAATTCAATATCTCACGAAATGTTCCACCCAAAACAATTTAAGATTGGGAAGAGTCACAATTAATAGCCCGTAAACGCTGAATTGTCTGAATTTGCAAATTAAATAGTAACTTTTACTGCACATGAAAATCAATTGATTATCAAAATAGTCTGCGTCTAAATTTAAAGATGACAATGTGTTAGTCCTTGCAGCCCTAACTGAAACATGATGAATTTCTCTTTCTCCTCTGTCTACCACCCCTCTGCCCTCACAATCTTTTTTACTTTCTCTCTTCAGCCCACACCGGTTATCCTGCTGAAGGAGGGGACAGACACGTCTCAGGGCATCCCTCAGCTCATCAGTAACATCAATGCCTGCCAGGTCAGAAATGCAGCTCGTCTTTCCTTGATTATGTGTTGTTGTTTTTTCTTCCTATGTGGTGTTTGTCTTACTGAATATGCTTTAAATCTGTCTTAACATATCATCTTCTTTTCCAGGTGATTGCTGAGGCTGTCAGGACCACCCTTGGGCCCAGAGGGATGGACAAACTGATGGTGGACGGCAGAGGTGAGGAGAGACTATTAGATAAGAAGAGATTTGATTTGATTGATGAAGGAATGGATTACAGGATGGATTCATCCTCCCAAATTTATGATCAACTGTGTTTTCCAGGTAAGGCCACAATCTCCAATGATGGAGCCACCATCCTGAAACTGCTAGATGTAGTCCACCCTGCTGCCAAGACCCTGGTGGACATCGCTCGCTCCCAGGATGCAGAGGTGAGAGAGAGACAGAGACATAGAGCGAGATGCTGTTTCTTTGCTTTTTGAACTAGCCCCAACACAGAGGATAATCTCCACTGTCAGAACATCATAACAGGTTTTTCTAAGTAATTTTTTCCCATCCTCAGGTCGGGGATGGCACCACCTCCGTCACTCTCCTGGCCGCGGAGTTCCTGAAGCAGCTGAAGTCGTATGTGGAGGAAGGTCTCCACCCTCAGACCATCATCAGAGCATTCCGCACCGCCACCAACCTTGCTGTCAACAAGATCAAGGAGGTTGCTGTCTCGGTGAAGAAAGATGACAAGCAGTAAGTGCTCACTGCAACATGTTATTTGCTTGTGCTTTTAAGAATTTAAGGTATGAATAGCCGTATTCCTTTTAACATTGTATTCCTGGGGTTTTGGTTACATTGAGCATATTAAAATCAGTGTAGTTGTACATTTTCTAACGTACTTGTCTCCCTCCCTGTCCTCTTAGAGAGCAGAGGCAGCTGTTGGAGAAGTGTGCAGCCACAGCCCTGAACTCAAAGCTAATCGCTGGTCAGAAGGACTTCTTCTCCAAAATGGTGGTGGACGCTGTCATTTCTCTGGACGAGCTGCTGTCTCTGAAGATGATTGGCATCAAGAAAGTCCAGGGAGGAGCCCTTGAGGTTTGAATTTTAGTACTTTTATTCCCACTTAAACAGTCTGAAAGGTCTGGTTGATGACATGGGATGTAATATCTTCTATATTTGAATCTCCCAGGACTCTCAGTTGGTCTCTGGAGTTGCATTTAAGAAGACCTTCTCCTACGCCGGGTTTGAGATGCAGCCTAAACGCTATGAGAATCTGAAGATTGCTTTGCTTAACGTGGAGCTGGAACTGAAGGCTGAGAAGGATAACGCAGAGGTTCGCGTGAAATCTGTGGAGGTATGAGGACCTGCAACACAGGCGTGAGGATGTGAAAGAAATGAGCGCCCTGAAATGAGTCTCTCTTCTTTGCTCAAACATATTTGTCTTCTTCCCCTTCTCTGCAGGACTACCAGGCCATTGTAGACGCAGAGTGGAACATCCTGTACGACAAACTGGAGAAGATCTATAAGTCAGGAGCCAAGGTGGTGCTGTCCAAGTTGCCCATCGGTGATGTGGCCACCCAGTATTTTGCTGACAGAGATCTGTTCTGCGCTGGCAGGGTGCAGGAGGAGGATCTGAGGAGGACCATGATGGTAGGACACATGCAGACAATGAACACCTCACACCTGCATTTAAAATAAAGTTAGATGATGCAAGTACCTGCTTGACTGCCATGGCTGTTTTGACTTTAAGCTGTTTATCTGTTAAAACCAGACCAGTTGGAAAAAACTTAATTTGTATTGTGAAAAGCCAATAAAGATGTAAAACAAATATTAAAACTTGATTTACAATAAAAAAAAAAAATAGTCAAAGAATCAAAATGAGGTTTGACTGATTGTGTGTAATGTGACCTCCAGGCCTGCGGCGGCTCCATCCAGACCTCAGTAGGTGCCATGACAGACGATGTCCTGGGACAGTGTGAACTCTTTGAGGAGGTCCAGGTCGGGGGAGAGAGGTAAATGGGATGATTCAGAGATCACAACATCTTTAAAGTAACCTGTGGGTCATGAAGCAGTACGGCCACTCTGAGCACTCACCCACCCTGTGTGTGTGTCTACAGGTACAACTTTTTCAAGGGCTGTCCGAAGGCGAAGACGTGCACCATCATCTTGAGGGGCGGAGCAGAACAGTTCACAGAGGAGACAGAGCGGTCACTGCACGATGCCATCATGATCGTACGCAGAGCCATCAAGGTCAGTTGACACGTGAGATATACAAATCCACACAGGCTCATTACATGGAGCTGCTAGGATGCAGTGCTCTCTGCGTCACTGTTCATTCCACCGATGTGATGTATTGTGTTGAGTTGTTAACGGGTTTTCAGGAGTTTAAAAATCAGCTACTTAAAGTTACTTTATTCTATTCAATCCTGAGCCTGCAGATTGTTACACACACTTTATCTTCCAGCTGGTGCAGAAAGATCGTCTTTTGTCTCGCCCAGAAAATATCAACATGTCCACAAGATTGAAAACCAGAAACATCACATCAATAAAACAAAGCTGTCTCAATTTCACAGCAGTCAGTACATTCTTACCCATGATGTTCAGGGTAGTGCCATATTGAAACTCACTGTAGTTGAATTTTCACTCCAATAAGATCTTCATGGTTCTTTGGTTTGGTTGGAAATTGATGTTTTTCCATCATGTAGTTCTGTTTAACCTTGGATGCTAAATTAATGGGGACTTGACACGCATGATTTTTATTTATTTTTTTATTGGCTTTAGTTAAATGAGAAAGTATGCTGCTCAATGAGGGATTTGCATCATGGTTTCATGGGCAGAAGGATCCATGAAATTTAACATTTTCAACGATGCCATATGGGTGCAGTTTCTTGCTATTAAAGGTTTTGGTTGGGTTAACATTAGTCGCTAAAGCTCGTAATTTTTTCACTTTGTTAACATTAACCTCAGACAAAGAAACTAAGATCACTGTCTTGAATGTTGCCCCAAATTTGGATCAGTGAGTGTTTTACATCTTTTAATTTTTATAGACTGATGAATTGTGAAAATAATTTGTAGATTAATTGTTAATTTAAAAATAAAGATGTAAATCTGTTTCACATCTGTTTTGGAATCAACACAACTGTATATATGACCTCTGCATCACCTTTTGGATTCGGAAGAGCCAGATTAATTGGTCTATATTTAAATGTTGTATCTAGAACTTTAATTTGTTGGTCCCTCTGTGCTCACTGAAATTACTGCTCATTTCCAGAACGACTCCATTGTAGCGGGTGGAGGAGCCATAGAGATGGAGTTGTCCAAGTACCTGCGGGATTACTCCAGGACCATCCCTGGAAAACAGCAGCTGCTGATTGGAGCCTATGCCAAGGCCCTGGAGATCATCCCCAGACAGCTGTGTGACAACGCCGGCTTTGACGCAACCAACATCCTGAACAAACTGCGCGCCAAGCATGCACAGGTAGGAAATGAAACGTACACCTAATCCTGCATAATACTCTGAGTGAAGCGCTTGGCATAAGGGCGCTTTTATGGCCTGCGTTAATAACACATGGAACAGGAAACAAAGTCAACTCTGGCTATTATTTCACTGCAGGGTGGCATGTGGTACGGTGTGGACATCAACAACGAGGACATTGCAGACAACTTTGCTGCCTGCGTTTGGGAGCCGTCCATCGTGCGCATCAATGCTCTGACGGCGGCATCAGAGGCAGCCTGTCTCATCCTGTCAGTCGATGAGACGATCAAGAACCCACGCAGCTCTATGGATGGACCTCCAGGCGGTGGCAGGGGCAGAGGCCGCGGGAGACCCCACGCTCACTAAGAGGAAGCAAAGCAAAACCCTATTTTATACTGCTATTAAAATGCAAATGCAGACAGAAGACTGAGTCTTCTGTTTCGGTCAGGTCATATTGAACATAAACGTAGGCAAAGATTGTGTTGAATGTAGCCCTGCAGATTTTACCTGCATTTGTATTTGAATTCCAGGTAGAATGAGGTGTTGTAACTAGTTACAGACACAGCAAATGACAGATGTAGTGAGTCCAAAGAGGGAAAAGGAATTCATTCTGAAGACTTTGTGATAGATGGCTGACATTTCTTGTGTTCTCTTTGTCACCTGTAGTTTTTTCTCTTACTGAAGCGTTGACTTGGTTACGTCTATTAACATTTGAAGCACTGCGTCCTTCTACATGTGGCCATTTTTACTGAAAAGTGATAGTGAAACACAAGCAGAATGAAAGCTGGTCCCTCTTGGTGTTGAAACAAACACTCCTGTCCCCTCCAAGTCGGCTTTTCCTGTCCGACCTCAAGCTGTTCCATAATTTCTAATCTGGTTTATGTTATATGACAAATGGAAAGTAAAGCACTGATGGGATTCCGAGCAGTTTTGAACCGTTCACCTGTTAATGCTGTGTCAAACTATTTATTGGACCATTCTTATCAATAAATTCACAGCTGAAATCATACTGTTCATGTGTGTTATTTTAACCCTCTGGAGAGTGGGGAAAATATTATTACCCGATAGTTTATCAATCTATCAGTGGTAGGTTTACTGTATTAAAGAAGTGGTCTGTCATGTTGGACAATACAAGACTAGTTTTAATGTGGACTGGAAAAGAAAACTGGTGAACATAAACACAAATACAGTTCATTACAGCATACACATTATATGGTTGCCTTAGGTGAGACACTGATATCTGAAGGTGGGAAGGTCATAATAACCTTCCTTATTAATGCTTGTTTGACTTTAATAGATAATAAAACAAAATCGTAGGCAGTTTGTTTTCTGTGCTTTCAAACTTGTGTAGACCGTCTGCCTCAGCTGATGGAGATCGTCTTCAGTGTGTTGTACGGAATCACTTGGCAAACATTATATATATATATATATATATATATAATGTGTTGGATTTTTGGGGTGAACTGTCCCTTTAAGAGGTTCCTTTTGGATCAGGCTGGTTTGAATTTCTCATTTTTATACGTGAATAATCTTAAAGAAAATATAAAGATACAGTTCTTCGTGTGTTTCAGAGATGAAATGTCCTGTACTATTAAACACTACCAATACAGAACACCTCACCTGACAGTAAATGTTGACATAGTCCTTCATTGTGTGCCTTCATCTGATTTTCTGCTTGTAGTTCAGTCATTTCGCCACTAGATGAGGCACAATCACAGTCACTTAAGAGAAACAAAGCTGCAGTCCAGGTAGTCGTGTCAATTTCTCATATATGGACGGTGAAATAGGATTTAAATGAGGTATCATAACAGAGCTTGTGAGAGATCCCTCTGTAATATTCATATATTCTTTGTCATTAAATGAGGCAAAAGTCTTCATATATAGCAATTCAGATGAGAGTTTAACTCTAGGTAGTATATATCATTATGTAGTCTTTCTAGGTGATCATCTGTTGCAGCAAGGAATTCACTTAGCTTTTAAAGACTTCACACAAGTTTGCCCTGAATAGTTTCTGGGCGGGAAATGCAGACAACAGCAATGTATGGGGCGGCATAATGAACTGTCCAACGAATCCAGAAGTCAAAGACAAATTAAAGTCTTCTTTTCTGCAAAGAAAAGACACCCTACCCTTCAGATAAAGGCTGAATAAAATGTTGCTCTCATGATCTTTTTTTACTACCCTAAGGGGTAAATGTAAAGCCTAAATTTGTGAATTACACAATGTGAGTTCCTGTTCTTTCCAAAAAAACATGTCACCCACTCCCAAAGTACCGCTTCTTTCTAAAACTATCATTCCTAGAATCAGTTATTTCTGTTTTCCAATCCTCAATCCTCACTTCCTGCTCCTCCTCAGTTAGACAGGAAGTCTATGGAAGCCCGGACAGAGCGATTAGACATGACGTCAACAGCTGTGACTTTGATCTCTGTGTCTCCAAACTGCATGGTTGCTCTGATCTCTCTCCTCTCTGCGCCTCCTCCTCCTGCCCCTCCTACTGCTCCCGGTAGCGGTAACGGTTCCGGAAGGTCTAAAGTTACTGTCCCGCACTTCCTGACTCCGGGGTCGGAAATGTATGTGACGTCGTCCGTCGTGCTGCAGTAGATGTTGATGATGATCTTCCGCTGGCCCAGACGAGCAGGTGTGTAGCTCCGTCTCACAACCTCGCCCAGAGCCACCGACTGGTCGACGGAGACGAAGCGGTCGAGGATGTCGGTGCACCACTCCCGGCCTTCCTTGATGAGGAGTTTTTCTCGAGGGTGGCGCCCCTCCACAAACCGGTTCAAGACGCCAACGCCGTAGGTCAGGGGGCATCGACGCACTCTGACCTATGAGAAAGAGTTCATTAGGACGTATTTCAAAGAGCCGCTCCAGGATGAGCAGGAGCTCCTGAACACTCACCACAGTGGGGTCCAGGCCGAAGAGCACGGCACCCTTCAGTATGGTCAGTCCAACATCATGGGGGATGATGATGCGGCATGTCCGCCAGAGTGCTCTCTGGACTGCTTTCTGCAGCATGGGTGACTCTGCAAAACCACCAACAAGGAAGAGGAAACGCACTCCATGCACTTCCGGTTTTGCCATCAGCTCCTCTGTCAGGGGAGAAGAAAGGAGGAGCAAAAGCTTTAGAATAATTTCACTTCATTGACGTGTTAGAGCAAATTGCATGCCTCTGTGTTCACGTTAGAAATGAGGGAGGAAAATAAGTGGATAAAATTTACATCGGTGGATGTTCATGCTGATTTCTACATCAGCTACACTCCATTCACATTTCTTTAATTTGACACATGTGAAACCCATTCCGGCCTCGTTGTCGTATGGTGATCCAACAAAGGCCAGCTGCTAAAAGCTACAAAACAAGGCCCCTGGTTGTTGAATGTACCACTGGAATGTGACTGATTTAAAACAGGCATTCTCCATTTTTCTGCCTTAAGTTTTACTTAGCAGGGCTGAAAAAACAAACAGTGAGGTCAGTGTCATTTAGAACAGGGATACTGTGGAAGGTTTTATGCTAAAGTTTGTTTTGTTTGTTCAGAGCTGGGTGGTTGAAAAATGCACTTTGTGCTTTTTTATGCTTCTTTTTTTATCATTTACATTCACAATGCCCATTCATAATAAAACTAGGATGTGTTATCTAAAGTAAGTACACTTAATGGACTGTTTATGGCAATTTGTCATACTGTGAGGTCAGTATGAGAGAGCCAAAACTTACTTAGTTCCCATCTATGTAAGTTAAAGCTGCGCTCAAATTCTTGTACTAACAATGGTTGAAATGACTGTGAACGGAGTAGCTCAGTGTGAATCGTCTGACAATCATCACCATCAGCCATTGTCCATCAGCCTTTTAGCCTCTTGTAGCTGTTCTTGTGTTATTTTAATGGCCTACTTTCACTGCTCTCATCGCAGATATCTGCAAAAACCAGACTTAAACAAGAGAGAAGGTTAGGGTAGTTCTAACGGGTTATCAAACACCTTGAAATACAGACTGATCTCTTGTTGAGCTTCACACCCTGACTGTGATGTCACAAGAAGATGGCCGCCATGAGAATATGGTCTGTAGCATGTACGTCTGTCTTTGTGTGTTTCTCACCAATGTGTTTGACAATATTGATGATGGTGGGTTGGAAGAGCTCATTCATGGCTTCCTGTGTCAGACGCAGCATCCCCTGGGAGGACCACTTCACTATATTCATGCTGACAGACACACATACACACACACACACACACACACACACACACACACACACACACACAGGAGAGAGTTTGCATTTTTAGAGTTAGAGACAGATCAAATCAATCCATAATCAACTGCTCATACACTCACACACTCACTTGCTCCTCCTCAGGGCGGCCTCCACACTCTGGCCCCGGTGTCTCTTATAGTAGTCGATGAAAGAGAAGGGCAGGGAGATGTTGAGGGCGTTGGCTCTGCCCGGCGCCGCCGTCCGTTTCCTTGCCTCAAATGCGATGGTGAGGTCCACCCAGGCTGCCGGCCGCTTGGCTTTAAAGCTCTGGATGAAGTCATCACCGAAGATCTGACACAGCATGGCCTCGAAGGCCAGGTCTACTCCGACGGCACCGTACGGACCACCTGGAAGAACGACTACAGCTTTGGAAACTGAAGCAATGTCTTCATTTGTGTGTTTTAGCATGTGTAAGAATGTTTACCTGAAGCCTTGTAGAGTTCTTTAAGTGTTCCCTGTGGCTGCTCGATCTGATGGACTGTCAGGTCAACTGTTCCTCCTCCACAGTCTGCAACGATATACCTGTCACCTGCACAAACAAACATAATTTTAACACCTACAGTGCTTTGGAAACATTTTTCTTTTCATGAAATCTGTTACTTCTGATAAATGAGAAAAAACGTGTGTTTCAGGGCCAGGAAATATTTCACATAGTACAGTTTCCTTAACTTGGAGGAAATGGTGGATTATAATGTGTCTTTATTTTTGTGAAATATCCAAATGTCATGTTTCCAGAGTGTGTGTGTGTGTGTGTGTGTGTGTGTGTGTGTGTGTGTCTGTGAGTCTGTGTGTCTGTGCACGTGCACCCCCCTGAAATTCTTCAACCAGTGGACCCCTGAACATAAACAACCGTCAGGCATCTGTGATGGCTGCGCCCCATCTGCGAGTGTGTTTTTGTGTGTGTTTATGATATGTTAGACGATAAGAGCCTGAGTTAAACTGACAACACCCCAAACACGAGCATGAGTGAGAAAAATAAAAAGCACAAGCAACAAAAAATTTACAAAAATGAAGAAATGTTGGAAAGGATGAGAGAAGAAAATGTAAGAGGAGGGTAAGACAGATTTTCTTTCTACTCGTTTGGTTTATGTACAGCGCTGAGGCAAAGAGTCCCATGGGGTGGGTCCTTCCTGTGTGGGGACAGGAAAGGGAGCAGAAAGGGTCAGCAGGGGCACGTGGCTGCTCAGATTGTTGTCATGGCTCAACAGAAAGAAAAGGCTGCGTGTTAAACTGGAGAGCTGGCTGAGTTTGATTGTTCCTGCATAGGATTTTAAACACCCAGGCCTAACTTGACACCATGAGTTGTGAATAGCAGAGTGACACGGTACAAACTGGTAGATCCTCTCAAAAAGATTATGATTTGATTCTTGTTACCCTGTTACTGTAAATTTATTATTGTGACTTTACTTCTGTAACATTTGGACTTTTTTCAGACTGGGATCCCTGGTCAGAACCAAACCAAGAAAAACATTAGTTTGTAGCCAGAAATTGTTTTGCTAATACCCCACTTTAAACAAAACTTTGTAGCCATTGCAAATAATGAGTGGAAAAAGTCACCACACTGAAATAAAAAGGACACAGTGAATTCAGAAGGAGGTGATGATATGCAGGAGGGAAAGGCCCAAATCTGAGGGTTAGATTAGAAAACACATGTGTCTGCCTCTCATAGTCAGTCTGCCTGCCAGGGTTAGAAGTCAAAACCTTCTATATCCTCGACATGTGCAGTCTATGTGTCTCTTGTAAACACACACACGCACACACGCGCGCACACACACACACACACACACACACACACACACACACACACACACACACGCACACACACACACACACACACACACACACACAGTCTCACCAGTCCGCAGCTCTGACCACAGCTCTCCAGTTCCACTCTCCACCAGGAAGGTCCTGCTGTGTCTTGATCGCCTCAGCTGCTCCCTCGCTGCAACAGACACACACACAGCTAAATACACACAAATTCACAACAAACTTAATTTTTTACACCTTTCTTGTTTTGATCAGTTAAAAATACATAATGAAGCAATAGATAATGAACAGCCAAGCTTAAGGTTGATTGATAGAAAACATTAAAAAGACATTATAATCAACAGGTCCTTGACCTGCAGTGAGGAATGATGGCCAAATTTAAACATTTCTAGATGTTTCTGTCACAATCTATGGCTGCAGTCTTCTGTGTTGTGTGTTTGTGTATTTCTGTTTGCCTGCAGAGGTGCACTGGAAGGCTGGGCGGAGTTTGCAGTCTCAGGAGGGATCTGACGTACACGCACCTGCAGCAGGTTGTTAATCACTGCCTGCTTTAAAGCCTGGGACCTCACGCGACCTGCTGCCAGATGATTTTGTTAACCATACGCAGTACATGGCTCAGTTGTTTGCAAAGACTTATTCTAGTATATATGTATCTTCCAGTGCTTCAACTAACTTTGTCATACTTTGCCTTCAGTAACCTCCAGTACCTCCAGTGTGCCAGTACCTCAGCAGCTCTGCAGCTCTGCACCTGGTCTGTGCTCTACCGAGTGTCTACATACCACCCAGTTCTCCAGCCTCTGTGTGCTACCTCTCCATTATTCTCCACCTCATGAACTCAGTCTCAACTGCCTTCAAGTCTAACCCTCACCTACTGTGACTCAACTTGTGTTTAAATAATGTTGCTTTGCATCCAGCTCCAGTGTCGTGTCCGCTTTTAAGTTCCACCTAAGTTAAGAAGCCTAACAGTGTCATTCATGTATTTATTTGGGACTCGTAGTTAGAGTCATTTTTACACCTAAAATTTACAATGACATTGTTGCATGATATGATTTTATATTATCTTAAAGATTTACGTAACAGTTTTTGGGAGATATGCTTTACTCGCAGAGAGAGAGGAGAGAAGGGAAGCTGACATGCATGCAAGGCAGTTAGCTTAGCCTGGCATAAACACTGGAGGGAGAGCAGTCAAGTTCAAAATACAACTAACAATACCTCAGAGTTCTATATTTATAATTAACATGTCAGACTTTTCAAAACTGACATACACCGCATGCTCAGTGGTGAACAACAGACAAGTTAATAACTAGCCGGTGAACATAGTGGGACATTTAGCAGCTAAAGAGCCAGAAAATGAACTGCAAAAAAAAAAAAAAAAAGGGTTAGGGTTTTTTCATCAACAACAATTAACTTAAGCTAATTGTCTCAACTGCAATATTTTCTTCTTAAACGGGAAAATGTCATATTGAGTGAGATAGCATGTCCATCTTTTTCAGTTCTCCATCTTTCATAGACTGCTTCAGAGGCTACACAAGGATTTCTGGGTCCCAAGGGCACCAGAAGGAGTTGTTGTCCCCCTGAAATATTGCTCTGTGCCAACATCTTCTCAATGAAAAAAAATTGTTTTGTGTGTAAGACATGTTTGTCTTCATGTGTAAGCATACAGGAGGGTCAGACACTTCAAATTGTGTTTAACTAATGCTTAATACAAAGTGGCTCAAGCTAAAACATCCACATCACTGCTTTTAACCTCAGGAAGGTGAGTGGTTTTAATTTAGACCACATACTTTAAAGCATGGTTTAAATCAGTTTCATAACCCTGGAGTTCATGACATTTACCCAATGAGAAAAAACAATAAAAACATACCTAAACCAGTCGTAATGTCGTGCCATGACAGGAGCAATTTGTTGGAAATGCAGAGCACTCTCACATTTCAACTTTCTCTTGGTTCTCAACATCCAAACCGCCTGACTGGCAGGTTAAGAGTGTGGATTGAGGCCAAGGAAAACACTCAGACACAGATGACAAAAATACTAAATACCTGACAGCCTGTTTGACAGAACAGAAACACTTATATGCCTCCATCAGGCAAGTGAACCCATGAAATGAGACATAATGGCTTTAATAGGGGAAGGAATTACAGATCAAAGATGGAGGATGAATTTTTTCAAACACGGTTGCGGGGGAAAGCTGTGAGTGTGCGTTGTTAGTTATAGCTTTGACAATCTGAAGTGAAGTGTTTGTATAATTCAAGGCTCATAGTGGTTTTTATAGGTTCCCTCAAACCACAGGAGTACTGCACACCACACAAACAAGAAATGAATACGAAAAAATAAATACAAAAGAAAGAAAGAAAAAAAACATTTACTGTAAAGATTTGTAACCTTATTGAGCAGCAGTGACCACACTGTCTTAAAAGTAATGCAGTTGTTTTTAAGGCCCTGGATGACGCAGGAGGTGATGTATGTGCTTCTTGGTGTGATTGTGTGTGTGTGTGGCAATGTATAACATGCAAGTCTGGAAACCATTTACAGCTGTGTGTGTGTGTGTGTGTGTGTGTGTGTGTGTGTGTGTGAGAGAGAGAGAGAGAGAGAGAGAGAGAGAGAGAGAGAGAGAGAGAGAGAGAGAGAGTGTGTGTGTTAATGGCTCCCTGGTGCTATCTTTGGAGACGAAATGAGGTGGAAGAAAAGCTAAAGATAGTAAAAAAGTGTGTGCGTTTATGTAAATACGTTTGTTTGTGAGTGTGTGTTTGTGTGTTTGTGTGAGTGTGTGTTAGACCTGGCAAAAGAAAGCCAGAATCCAAGCAAATGCTAAAGAGACGGAGGGGGAAGAAAAAAATGAATCTAAGTGAAGGAGAGGGAGAGTGACAGGCCAGGAGGGGGTGAGATCATAGTTTCACTGCACCTTGTTCCAATTACAATATCCTGTGTTTCGTGTGTGTCTTTGTGTGTGTGTGTGTGTGTGTGTGAATGCTCTTTGTGTGTGTGTCACTGACTGGATATGTATAAGTGGGCCTGTGCAGGGGATTTTGGACGGCATGTTCGTTTGCTGAATTATGCATCAGGCCCCTTTTTATTCCCTGCCTGAAATCAGTCTTGGTTCCTTCACTGCAATTTAGCAGCATTTTCCAGTAAATGTTGTAAAGACAAATGTTGTCAAGGCAGCTTTGAAATAGAATACTTATAATTTGATTGGACTGTATAATCTTGTATAATCTCTATAGAATAGAGACACCATGTGTGCTTTAGATTGATTCTCAAAACTCCCTCTCACAATGTAATTCTGTCTGCCACCAGGTACGAAATCTACCAGGCAAATGAAGGCTTGATTTCTAGTAAAACCCTCTCTGCTGTCTAACCCTAACCATGTCTCTGTTATAGACTAAATGAATGAAGAAACTCACATTTTGTCTTTGTGTCCCTTTACATCAACCCCTGCTGTAGTTACTTTTGTGTGGGGTTAGGGTTAGCAAAACTCAAACTATGTTATTACTCATATACATTATATTACTCAATATACGAGTAGCAAAGACAATTTCACTTCACCTCGTGTGTGCTTACTTTTTCTCTTTGAATTCCAAAGTCGTGTCAAAAATTTCTTGACAGAACCTTTGAAACAAACGCAGTGTATGTGGAGTTGTGAGTGGCGAGGCTCTGAGGGAAAACGAAAGCGATTTTGTTGTCTTTACAATAGCAGAGCCAACAATAACAGCACTTGGAAAAGCTGGGGGGGGAGTTTATAAGTTGTCTATTTCTATTTAGAAATTGTAGCCTATTGAGCCAGCGGACAGGAAGACGGAAACAATGAGCTGAAAGATGCTAAAACAGTCCAGAGCTCAGTGGGGGGCTGCAGAGTTGGGAGATAACTCTCTGCAGATTTGGATTTCACATTCAACATTTGACAAGTGTCATTCATAACATAGTTAAATTACTTAAATTTTCAATTCACATTGTATAGGTTGTCAGTACTTTCCCATGTGTTCTTGTATACAGTGTGTTTATCTTTTGGATAGATAGATAGATAGATAGATAGATAGATAGATAGATAGATAGATAGATAGATAGATAGATAGATAGATAGATAGATAGATGTGAAATGTGAAAAGTGTAGGAAGGGATGAAAAAGCACTGAGATGCAAGATAAAAGTAAAAATGAAAGTGACTGATGTACACTGCCTTGTGAAAGCAAGCAGTAAAGCTCAGATCTCTGCGCTGGATACAGAATTTAAATATACTGTAGGGCTGGCACCGGAAGATGAAGGACGTGCAGTTTCTAGAGCGGATCACGTCACACCACATTGTGCAAGTGAAAAATTGTCTGTGCAGAAAACTTTGGAAATGACCCAGATAACCTCTGCTTCTTTGCAATGACAGAGGCATGGTCACATTGCTACAAAATATGAGTAAGATGCAGAATAATACAGAAAAAATTCTGCTTGACGGGACACATATGGCCCCCACATACACACAGAACTGCAAAGTCATGAGGCAAAACCACAAGCAGTATCTGAAGTCAGATCTTTACCCTCACTGCTCTCTATTTCTTTTACACACACGCGCGCACACACACACACACACACACACACACACACACACAGTGCTATACAAAAACCACAATCCACAAGCGCACCCAAGTAACAACATTTCCAGGAACATAGTGGGGTTTCATGCTCATGACACAGTCTGCAACAGGACACACACATTCACACACAACCGTCCCCCCCCCCCCCCCCCCCCTACCTTGTCTGAAGCTGGAGTCAAAGGGCCGCGACACCTCCAGATCAAGGCCGTTTGTGACTGGCTGCAAGCTCAGGTCAATCACCTGGTGTAGGCGGAGCTTGCGGCAGTAAATGGACGCAGCTTCTGGTTCCAGAGCGATGAGGAGCTGCTCAGGACAGTCAGGAGACACTAGACCAGCCTGGAGGAAGACAGATTTTCATTATTGAGCAGGCTTAAGAGGCTGAACGAGCATGACTCCATCATGCTTTCATGCATGACTCTGCTTTGGTGCATATAAAGTATAGGTGTAACAAAATGCCATTAGGAGAGGAGAGCTTGTATATAAGCTTTTGTCTTGATGAATTGGGAGTAAAGTTGAGTGTCTGGAATGATGTGTGTGTGTGTGCGCAGGGCGGCGGTCTGGACACTACTTCCTGTGTTTGTATGCCGGTCTCCCTCATTGTTCCCTTCTGATGACATCATCACCAGCAGGAAGCGCACACACCCGACGGCCTCAAGCTGGGAGCCAGAGCAGGGTGTGTGTGTGCATATATGTCAGTGTTCTCGTGAAAGCGTGTATGCATTACACTATTTATGTACGCACCCGGGTGAGTGAAGGGCAGATGAGAGATAAAAGTTAACACATCGATCCTGTGTGTGTGTGTGTATGTGTGTGTGTGTGTGTGTGTGTATGTGTGTGTGTGTGTGTGTGTGTATGTGTTCAAATGAGACAGCTGAACAGTGAGTGAAGGAGAACAAGGAAAGCATGGCATTAAAAGTAAAAGGTTGTACAGTCTTTCCCATCCTAACTATTGTGCATGTGCTGCACAAGTACACACACACACACACAGACCACTCTCATTGATGTGTATTGTGATAGGACCCCCCGCATTCCTGTCCATGTACGCACACTTCCTACAAGTCATTGTGACACATACAGTGCACAGAGCAGGAGTGTGTGTGTTGATGGGAAGAGAGAGTCAAGAGTGCAGTGTGTGTGTGAAAGTGATCATCCATGAGGACATTACTCAGACAGCCTTTCTCTCATGTTTTTTTCTTTCCATCTTTCTGTTGTTCTTACTCTCTCACACAGATACAGTTTCAGTGATACAACATTGAACTGGTATATTAACATAAAAACACTTGCAGCCAATGGCGATGACACTTTGGTCACTCATAGAGTCAAAACACTGAAAGTCTGAAATCTCAACTTTTCGTGCAACAACAAACACAGACTGTATTTAAGCTTAGTGAGAATGTAAAATATAACAAGTTTTTGATTAACAAGGGGGGAAGTGTGTTACTGAGGTGGATAAAAGACACAACATGATTTTTAAAAATATTTCATAAAAGAAAATGCACCAAAAAATAAACTTGTGCATATATATTAAATCTGTTATACAGAGACACATCTAGCCAAAGATGTACAACCCCAAGTCCAAAATAAAACAAAAATAAACAAATGCTATAATTTGTTAATCCTGTGTGACATATATGAAAAGAAAACAATCCAATGATGTTTTACCTCATCATCTTCATTGTTTTTGTAAATATCTGCTTATTCTGAATTGAATGCCAATAATATGTTTTAAACAAGTTTGGACAGGGGCAACACAAGACTGTGAAAGTTAAAGGAATCCTCCAAAAACATCTGTTTGGAACATTCTACAGGTAAACAGGTTTGTTGGAAATGGGTAATAGTATCATGAGTGGATAAGAAAGGGGATGTTCTCAACCCAAAAAGCAACAAAAAACGCTAAATATCAAAAGGTTTTAATCAAAAACAGCATGTACAGTGTGTTGATGTGTGTGATGTGTATATTGTTTTTTCCTCTTTCAGTCAGTCATATCCACTCCATGTATTTATTTATCTGTCAGTATGTGTCTGTGTGCCCCTACCAGGTATGCAGCCTCTCTCATGAACTGTTTGGCAGGTTGTCTCCACACAGCAGGGACGGTGATCACCCATCTGATCTCCTCTCCCTCCAGTACAGATGACGACTGGTCCTTCACCTCCTAAAAAGAATCAATATATAACACTTCCTAAAATCAGACTCGAGATATGAGTATCCATCAGAGCAAAATACTCACATTGGGAAAATGCTTTGTAAGTCACAGTACAGCAACACCTCATTTTTAAGTAAGACATATCTAAATAAGTACATATATTTGTAACTGCACCTTTAGAGCATGTTCCCTGAAGAACCGCAGTGCGTGAGCAAACACCTCGATGGCCCTGACCCTCCGACCGTTTACCGCCTCCAGCTCCGTCTCCATGGTGAGGTCCTGCAGCAAACACAAACATAACTGCTGAAAAACTGCTGCAGGAACAAGTCATCTTTGTGATGTTTAAAGCCTTAAAGGGAAATTTTTTATTCCCATTTTTAAGCTTCTTAATCACTGGATCCTACATTTCCCACGACGTTACTTGATTGCGTTCCGTAATTGGCCCCTCCTTGCTTCGTAACAGTCATATATTTGCAAACCAAACACTACCCGTTTGTAAAGTGGGCTTTTAAAAACATTTTTCTTAAGTCATAAACAGAATCATCTGTGGTTCTTCTCATTCGATCTCTCTTACACTTGTGCTGTGGATCTTCATCTTGAACTTATCGAAATAGAGCCAATGCCGGGCCTCCTCTGGGTCCAGGTCGTGGTAGAAGTCGCGGGCAGCGAACCCAAAGCTGTGGAACCGCAAATCAGGAGTCAGCAGCAGACAAGTCGGGCTCTTCTGATTGGCCACACCAGGGTCGCCGCCCTCCCAGCGCCTGCATGTATTGGAGGGAAAAGATGTTAAGGATGGAACATTTAAAGAATACAACTGAAGACAATAAAAGCCAACTCTTACTTCATCATGTGTATGGCCTCTGAGTCCTGTGTGAAGCTGAACGCATAGCCACTGGAGGTCGTCCCAAAGTCTATCGCCACGACCACCGTGAACGGACAGGCCATCCTGGGTCTGACCTCCACCCGCTGAGGGACAGAACAAGGCCCGAGGGAGAGGCAGATTTGTGCGTGTTGTAGCTGACACTGATAGGATAACAACTCTTCACAATCACCTCTGTGCTCATTCATGTTTTTTCAACACCTTTGTGTGTTTTATTAGCCGAGCTGGCTGTGTGGCTCTGAGGCCCACAGGAGGAAGCCTCCTGACTGTGGTGATCCTGGTTACTATTAGAATGACCCTCAGGAGCTTGTACTTGATTACTTTCTTTTAATGCCACTTTATATTTCCACTCCACTTCGTCTTAGAGAGAAGTATTGTACCTTTTATTTCATCAAATTTATCTGCTTACTTTACACATGAAGACTAACCCTAACTCTACGCACAAAACATATGAGGAGTTTGTAAAATATCGTGTTTTGTTATAAACTGAAATAACCAAATGAGTCATTTGACAGAATATTCATTGGGAACCATTTTGTTAATTGATCCTCCTCAACTAGCTGCAACAGCTAAATTAATTAATAATTAATGAAACTATTAAATAGTGGGTAGTGATAGTGAACACTTAAATGGATAAATATATTTTAAGGCATGTCTTCTTTTAGGTGGCTAGAATATCACTCTGTCACTCTGCTTCCCTGCTGGTGCTTTTCCACACAGCTGATGGTCATCTGCCACAGGTGAAACACTGACCAAGGATAAGTACCTTACAAACCCATTAAAGACCTGAAGTATCACTGAAAAGTACATTTTCCTGAAGGGTGCAAATAACTAATTACAACTTCTCCGCTCTCTGACATTAAGTAATTTTTTGGGTACTTGTGCTTCTTAGTCCATCATTTTACTTATACTTAAGAATGCACTACAGTTTGCAATCTACTTGGTGACTTTTGAAATTATACTTGAGTACTGAGTACAATTTGAATTAATATGTTAACTTTTCATCAGGTCACAATTACAGTCCAATACTTTGCTTTATGACTAACTATCATCAAACCTGATACTCCCCTTATCCTCAGCTGTTTAGTGCTGCTATATAAGCATCATAACTACAGAGTGAATCAGGTCATGTGGGCTGTCATTGTCTGGAAATGAAGCATGGGTGGGATTTAGACCAAGATCTCTGACATTTCTGTAATAATGAGTTTCTATGCGAGGAAACTGAGCAGAATGATCAGCTTGGCTTAGAAATCGGATGCTGTTTTTCCTTCTTTAGTAGCCCACTTGTAAGAGTTAGTGCCAAGGTGCATATATTTCTTGACCACCATCCGTAGTCTTTATCGGGCACTTGTTTTGAGCCTACACCTCACTTAAAACTGTGTGTAAGTGTTATTATAAACCACTAATAACAGTGAGAAGTGGATGTGGGTTTAAACATCGCGTTTAAGAGCTCTATATAAAGAAAATAAGCAGAAAGAGGAAAGGGTGTGTAAGAATGTCTGTGGTGTGTGTGTGTGTGTGTGGGTGTGTGTGTGTGTGTGCACGTTTATGTGTGTGTGTGTGTAGTTACCGGGGAGGGTGACGGTGTGAGGGGTGTGATGCTGCAGTCATTTCGAGCTGTGGCAGGCGACGAAGGGACTGACGAAGCGGCTGATATATCATCTGGGGATTAATGGAGAAGAGAAAGAGAAGTGTAACACTATGCAGTAGTAACAATTAAAATCTCATAATTATTGTTATTTTGGCATTGGAAAAGTGTCACACATGCTCGACTGAAAAATGAAAAGAATAGCCAAAAAAATCCTGTAGACTTGAGGCGATAAGCAGCCATGGGAAACCTCTCTTATCAATAGGAAAGAGCCATCATTAGGCTGTCGACAAGTGCTGATACTAACGTACATGAACTCATGCAAAATAAACTCATTTTCCCCTGCAGAGATAAATGAGATAGGGCATGAACCCACTTAACCTGAAGCTCTCGAGATGTGAGGTTGAATATTTATAATGAACTGGAATTACTGGAATGTCACTGGAATCTGATGTGAGTAATATTCCCAAGCGGGGGAGGGACATGGAAAGGTCAGCATGTTCACGCTCCAAAAGATAAAGAGGGAAGAGTGAGTCATTTTGCCCAGGTTGCCATAGCAGTGAAGCATGTGTACAAAATGTGTGCATGTCTCACTGGGTATCTGCAGGCTGTTGGGGTCTAGCTGCACCACGTCAGCCATCTTTACGGGAGCCAGGGTCTGCAGAGGAACACACCAATACTAGTATAATGCATATAGAATCATTAATTGGCTTCCAGTATCCTCTACTATCAGTCTGATTTTCAGGAAATCATGTCAGATCAATTCAGATGGAGGTATACAATTGGATCTTACACACATTATCACTTGTGAATTGTGGTCAAAATAAAATAATAATAGGAGTTTTGACATAATAAGAAGAGTTTTGACATTTCTGAGCAACTGTTTTTTTTAAGGATGAACTTGCATTATTTCATTTTGGCCTCTTAGGGCAGCATAACAAGCTGTAAATATAATATTGACGTATTAAATCATAAACTTAACAAACAACTGCCTATTCAAACATCCATCAAATAGAAGCAACATAAGCATTTATTCTGTGATGAACACATGTATAATATTCACTCTCCTTTAGCTCTGTTTTTGTTCTCTACCAACTCCTGGGAGAAACACCTGACTCTGTAGCTACTAAATGCTCCACAATCTTCATTAGCTTGTTTGCTTTTGTTAGCTTTGTCCATCTGCTGCTTGGTGCTAGACAGGTGGTGCACAATGGGTTCATCATGGCTTTTTTAAGCTAAAAATGGCTGCCTACCTCAGCTGGAAGTGATGTTGATGAGAGTGAAACAGACCAAAGATTTGGTCATGGTTCATTAATCAGAACAATTAGTTAAAAGGCACTTAAACATCACATAGAGCTGAAGTGGACCGCAGAGTCTGGTGATCATTTTCTGTTCATAAAACTAAATAAGTGCAGCTTTACACTCCAATTAGTAGTTTGATGATGTTGGAAATTGGAAGTAGCATTTTAAGTGTTTCCCTGGAAGTAGCAACAGGCGAAATGCACTATTACCATAGACAAAATATGGAATTTCTGTGGTGCATGCAATAAAATTGAGAAGAATTGTAAAATAAAATTGGAGATGGAGAGGTTCTGACCAGTTTTGTATTCAAAGAATCATTCCTATGTGCTTTCATTATTCCTTATATAATGAATAGTAATAAAAAAAACAACAATTATCTATTCTATAGTGAGCTGTAAATCAAAGGACATTAATGACTTATTGTCATTTTGTTCCATTGGTAACAGTACCTCAAATAGAAATAAATACATGTAATATACAAGGTAGAAAATAGGGAGTCATTTTGCTCAAGACTTTCATCACCCAAGGAGGGTGAAGTGAAGGCGACACACCCCAAACATCTTTCACAGCACCCATCACGCACTTGAACTTCTAGTTCCCAGCTGCTATACCAATGATTGGTTGCAGTGCTGGTTGCATGGAGTTGCTTTCAAGTGAAAGTTGAAGAATGAATGTGTTTCCAATACAATATATGTTAATGATATATGACAATAATATGAGCTAACTATTCGGTTAGGGTTAGGGTCTCAGATAAACAACAAGAAAACGTGCACCTCAAATTACACATTTATGATCAAACAGCACAGATGTGCAAGGAAAAATAAACAGTTGAAGTTGAAAGAAAGGAAAGATGTGTGTATAAAATGTCAGAGTAGAGTGTGCATTCCATTTGTTTTATTCTTAGCGTCACGATTAGTGAGTAGCCTCAAAGTTGCCTGTAGGTCCTTCAGCACATGCATTTACTTTTTGTGCATGTGTGTTTTATTTCATTGGCATGTGTGTGTTTGTGTGCATTGTGTTTCAGCACCGGGCCGCTCCGCCATCCAAGCCAGGAACAAACTAAACAGATGAGTGCAATGAAACATAGATGTGTTTGTTTAAATCTCTTTATGTGAACGAATGCATGAGCATAAGTTAGTTCAACATCTTTTCTTTACGTACGTGCAGAAAGTACATGCATGCCACATCCTTGTGCAACATTTTGTGTGCCTGTGTGTGTGTGTGCATCACCGGCATTCTTACCCAGCATCTGTCCTTACGATTTGATGATAAAACTAGAGACAGGACGAAACTGCATCTCCTTTCCCTTCTTTATGCTTTTATCCTCTCATCCAGTCATCTCTTTCAACTCAATGTGCAGTGGACAATTTACTCCCCTCTGCCCCGCCGTCCTTTTCTTCTCTCCCTCATTCTCAGACACACGACTTAGATCTTTCAGGGGATCAGCAGAACAAGCAACTCTGACTCCCCTGAGACTTCACATTCGGCACACATTGTGCAACACACTCCACATTTATGCACCATTAGCGATCAAGCTCTCACTTTGAAGTATGGAGAGATTTTGTAAGTATTACTGGTAGACTTACTGGCCAGACAGGTTTTGGTAGTGCTTATTATCATGCAGCTTTTTCTCATTAACAGAACATTAAAGGGGTGCTCCAAAGTTTTGGAGAAGAGATTCTAACTCATAATTCTAACGTGACAATAATAATATTACTACAAAACCAGAAGAAATGTCTTTTCCATAACTGTAAAATCAAGCTGTTCTTAGTGGAAAATAAGGTCTGCAGGACACTGTTTGAAGCTAGAAAGGAGGCAGGGTCCACCACATACAGTAAAAAACTTTGCGTAAAGAAATTGTGTTGTCCTTTTATGTCAGTTTGTTCATTCAGTTTGTTCCGTCATGAAAATAAAATGAGTTTGTTTATCTTGTTTGTTTAGACATAAGCAATTAGGAAAATGCAATTTTAAATATAGTTCCCAAAAATACACAGCGCCCCTTTAATGCAAACAACTACAAACATGGAGCCAAAACGTTGAAAAAATTTGAATGAAATTTGACAGATCATTTTGCCAAGTGCACTCTTCACCCTTCAATGTCAACTCACCTCTTTGTTTGCAACACTATGTCCTTTTCCTTCTCTCGAAAAGTATTCCCAAACTATGAAAATTCGGCAGTCCAAAATTTAGAATCCGCCCCCAGGGAGGGAATTGCAGAAGAAGAGCAGGAGGAAACTGTGGCCACAAGAGGATGCTTTTCTAGAAAACCGTTGTTAAAAAGGTGAGACTTCCCAGCTGACTTACATTGAGATTTCCCAAAATTGGAATTCCCTAATCAGAAAAGTTCACAATGAGATGTGATAGAAGGAGAAAGAGCTGCACCCTCTTCTTCTTCTTCTGAGTAAATCAAAGCTTTTCCTAATGACGTTCTGAGTTGGATTTGTACGTCTGTCTCTCTGCAGCAGAGCTCACTGCCTCTCCGTTCTGCACAGGAATGTCAGAGAAAAGTAGTGACACACACACACACACACACACAAGTTGCAGGAGTGGGAGGGCTGTGACAGCGCATAGTGGGGAATGCTGGGGGATTTACCTCACTGGGTAATTGCAGAGTGTATTGGAGACTGAGGGTGGAGTATTCCTGAGCAGGCAGTGTATCCCGGTTAAGTCATCTTGCCCTCTCTTTCCCCTCCCACTCCTCCATATGTATCCTTCCTCTGTTTAATTATCTCTTCCTGTCTTCCTCATTTCATCTTTTCTTTGTCTCGCTTCAAATGCTGCTGCTTTCTTTTAATGTTTTCTTCATCTCCTCTTTGTCCTTAGCCTATAGCTGCTCCCTTAACCTTTTCATAGCATTACTTCCAACTTTCTAACTTTTGCAGACAAAAGGAGGAAGCAGCCAGGTGTGTTCAGTCAGCCTCAAACAAATGATAAATCTAATTCCACTGCTCCAGCTTTACCTCCGCCAAGGGGGTTACGCTTTCACCCTTGGTTTGTTTTCTCAGCAGGATTATACAAAAACTCCCGAACAGATTTCCACAAAACTTGGATGGTGGCTTTGCCCAGAAGTTAACTAAACCTAACCTTAACCCGAAATCTTGGAAAAAAATTAAGCACACTTTCCAAAATGTCAAACTTTTGCTTTAATGAAAATCTAATTCAACTAAAACATTTTTAAATACACTTGACGCACTGTTGTCAGTATACTATCTGTCTTTCTGTATGCTGTGAGGCTGTAGACTTTTATCTGTGGAGGTTCACATCATTGCTGCAGGGATCTAATTTCTCCTGTCTAGAGCTGTGATTGAAAGCATACATTAACCCCCAGTGCTTTCGCACACACACACACACACACACACACACACACACACACACACACACACACACACACACACACACACACACACACACACACACACACAGACTGAGACTAGCTGGCCTCACTCTCATTGGCAGAGGAAGTCAGACCCTCTTGAGTATGTGAAAGAAAAGGCCTCTGGTATATACACACACATCCACATACACTCAGTCTCCTTGTCAGATTTCTACATCGAATTAGGGTGCATGAGTATGTGTGTGTGTGTGTGTGTGTGTGTGCGTGTGTGCGTGTGTGTGTGTGTGTGTCTGGAAGCCATTACCTGGCATGTCTCCCCTCGCTGCCCAAAAACCAAGAGGCCCCATATGTATCCTGCCATCACCTCTCTCTTTCTTCCTCCTTCTTTCTTTCCCGTTATTGCCTCTTTTATTGTTCTTCTACATTTGTCCTTTCTCTCTTGTATAGGCTGCTCTCTTGCATGTCTCTGTGTAGAATCAATTTTATTTGATCCCTTACCTGCAGTCATTTGCTCCAGTTAATTTTCTAATGACTAACATTAACTGTCGTGTGGCAGAATTTTAACAGTGTTGCTATCAAATCTGGGGTTTTCACAGTTTTGGGCCTTTTATTGACATCTCTGTTTGGCAACCACACCTCCATTAAACCTACTTAAAAACACCATGGAGGCCGAAGTCAAGCTCCTCCATCACCTCTGGGACAGAGAGTCTTCGTCTGAGCACAGCCTCACCCTTCTCCTTGGAGGACACAGGAAGCCCAGCGCAGGAAGTGATGGAGTCAGGTGACAGGAAGGAACCCCTGTGTGGCATTCCTCTCATGAATCCCGCATTATTTCAGGGACCCTGGAAGTCCTCGAGCGATGGAAACACACCCATAACATACACATGCACACACATGCACACACACACACACACACACACACACACACACACACACACACACACACACACACACACACACACACACACACACACCGTTCTTCCTCCAGCTCCTCTAAATAGACCAAAATCTTTAGAGCCAGGCTAGCTGTTTCCTGTTGCTAAATTAAACTTAATTGGCTTAATCTTAATATTTCATGGAAAGAGTAACATCAGTATACTTATAAGGGTTAGGATTATTTAAAAATAAAATAATGAAACTTTTACCATTGCAGAAAAAATATGACACACTTGTGTTAAGATTTATCTGGTTAATCCTTTTTGGTTTATCCATAGTTTTTTTTTTTTTTTTATGCCAGTGTTCTCTGTCTTGCAGTTTATAACTGTGTTTTTCATATTTTTGATATATTTGAAATACTTTTGAAATATTTGTTGTCATTTTTAAAAATCTCAGCATTTATGTTCTTCTGAATTTTCATTGTGTACTGCCGCAGGCATCGTCAGCCTAAATACAGCAATGGAGGTTAAAAATGTATTTTTTGATAAAACAGCTAAAGGACATCTACATGTTTGTTCTCAAACTTTTGATCATATCACAAGGTGTTCATTTGCATGGGGAGTTTTAAGTCAACATAGATTAAAAGACATTAAGAAGTCAATGATTCCAGTGATCCTTGGGTTAAGTTTGTTTTGTCAGCTGCTGTTTCTAATGTCAAGAAGGAACTTGACGGTAGAGATTTTTAATCTTTTGGCCTTTCAAACAGCCATAATCAATGTTCTGCACAAAATGTTATCCTTTTTTCATCAATGTGAATAATGGTCAAGAATTGCACATCCACTTACTTTTGTAATGTAGGTCAGACAGTGGTAATAATCACGTAACCTTGCCTACAAATAAATCTTCTGGCACAAGTACTACATGACTTTTTGCACCATTTTTCAAGCAAACATATTAAACACACAAGGGGCCCAGACCCTGGACATGCACACAGGGAACCATTAATGGAGGAGTGAAATAGAAATATCTGCATGTGCTGTGTAACCCTAACCCTAACCCTTTCTGTAGGGTTTCTGGAACAAATGTGCAGCAGGAATATATTTCCATGTTCACCAAAGTCCTTGTTTAAATGGAACACACTGTTGGCCTGTAGCTCACTGGAGTGTTCACAGCCCCTCAGTGCTGAGTGTGAACAGGCCCTTAGTCTAGCAGCACTTGTGCCTGCAGGAGTTTGTCCAGAAAATAATAAAGGCAATGTTGTATCATTGAGCGCATGCTAACATGCCACTTCCTGTTCAATGTGCATGTTAGGGTGTGTCTTATGTTCCAGCGCCGTGTGTTTGTGTGCATGTGTGTGTGCAAGCAGCACTGGACTAACCCACCGGTGAAGCCTGGGTGGGCAGCCAGGGCCACAGGAAAGGCTGGGGTGGAAGATACACACACACACACGCACACACGCACACACACACACACACACACACACACACACACACACACACACACACACACACACACACACACACACAAACACACACATTAAACATGACTGCCCTCTGACATCAAGTCTGGGCTATTGTGTAATAATCAAAAGAGGGAGGGGGAGGGAGAGAGAGGGGTACAGGAAGGGAATTTATGATTTATGATTCAATAGCAAAGACAGAGGGAGAAATTTATGGCAGAGGTGGGCTGGAGGAGGGAAAGGAGGGAGGTACGAGGACATCATGTAACAGCAGTGGGGAGAAGAAATGAGGTGGAAAAAGTTAAAGTACCTTTTTGAATGCACCTAAATGGTGAGTTTGAGGATAGCCGATTGCAAGATATTCCTGACAATGTGCAGGTGTGAGCTGTATATTAAATCTGCAATATAAGGGGTCTTAGATCAAACTTCTCTCTTCCTAAAGACGTCACTAACGTCCTTTGCCATGATTGAACAGCGCTGCAATCACAGATAAAGCCCAGGGTGTGTGTGATCACAAGGAGCCCTTTATGAGTTTCTCAAGGAGAGGGATCACAGGTCATTGAAGATAAATCGACACACAAACTCATACACACTGATTTGAGCTGACACTTTGAGGAACATCTGGCGTTCTTGAGCTCTGATTTAATGTCCCCATCTCTTTCTCAACACATCTGCACGACCATGCATCTTGCATCCAGCTGAAACAATCCAGAAATACTGTAGCAGGCTGGAAATCTGTTGAAGTGTCGATCTACAATGACGTGGAGATTCTTTGTCTGTTAACCAAATGAAGACCAAGCATTGGAGGATTGGAGCCTGATGGATATATTGGTCCATTCCTTCCTCCATTACATATGTATCTTTTTCACAGCCATTTGATAACCATATTTATTTATGCACATACTCTTTGTATATATGAATTTTAGCTGATATAGTGAAATTTGAATATCTTTACACCCCAATGAAAATGCAGCACATAACTTTCAAGATGTTGCCTTTAATTACCCTGACATTATTGGGGAGATAGTGCAAGCACAGATGCCATAATTGAGTAATCTTTGCGAGCAGAGGGCTGATCTTTAACATGAAAAACCTGTCTCCCCTGCTCTGTTGGAACTTTTGTGTGAATGCTGTGAACTCTTTAGTGTGAGAAAAGCAGTTAAGGATGATAAAAGTCATAGTCAACTTTAAATTAACCAGCGCTCCAGGTTTTCTTTTTATGCCAGATGCACTTGTAAACCTACCTTTTTCCATGCAGGTGCAACCAGGTTATGATTTAGTGAACACAATAACGCATATTGATTTCATTTTATTATTATCTTATTATTTTATTTAAACAAATTACATAAGTGGTTGAAAACATGAATAAAGGTGCAGACAGATGTTTTTCATCCTTTTAAGTCACTGCACATGTGAAAGAATATTTCAGAAACAACCAAAAGATTAATCAAAAAACGTATACATTCTTTAAATCTGACTTGCTGAAAACCAGGTGCATCGGTGCAACCAAGGAAAATGTTGCATTTAACAGTCACATGTGTGACCATAATAGTCACCCCCTAAAGTCCTATTTATCTGGTAAACAGTAGCTTGTGCAGAAATTCCTAGCCCTGCACTGATTGACATTCAAAGTCATAAAGTCAAAGATGGACAACAGAGAAGAAGTGGAGAGGCAGGTTCAGACATGGTGCAGTAGGTCCCTGAACATGGCTGTTTGTCAGAGTGGGAGCTGGACCAGTGTGCAGAGTTGACTTCCTTAGTTTCAGCTACACAGACAACATAATAATAATGTTTCTGCCAGTGGACACACCATAATGCCCATCAACCATAGTGTGTCACAGTCGCCCTCCACTGTGATGTTAGGGTAATGCACCCTCTTTCCTAGCCCATTGTCACAGTGCCTGAGATGATTCCTTTTAAGAAGACAGCCAGGTTGATCCAGTTGAAAGCTGTGATCAAATGCTGTTAATATGAGGTGCGTTGGACAGAGGCTGAATGAGGATTTTTTTTAACACGATGTAAGTTATTAACTTAATATTTAATATTTAATCATTTTAATATTTTATTAAAGGGCTTTTCTTTGTCACAAATAGATTTGACTTGAACACAGAATCCTCCTGTTACAGGCAATGAGCATATCCCTGAGAGTAAAACAGTTTACTGTTGCCTATATACAAATAAAAAAGCTTTCAAGGCAATAATCAATGCAGCTTGCGTTTCAACACATTATAGACCTATGTATCAGCTCTCATACTAAACACACGGCTACTTTTGGTCATTGATAATAAAAAATAAACAGATTAATGTTCTTCTCTATGTGTCATTAAAGAAAAAGCTGCTCTCAGTCAAAGACAAGAATAAGACTTTTATCACAAAATTCTCCTGATATGGGTGATAGGCAGATATTCAAGATATCAACAACTTTGATTGTACTAGTGAAACCTAAATTTAAGATATCTAAAATTCCTTAAAAGGTATAGGCTAAGTGGCCATTTAACATTTAATTGCTAGACTGGATATGTATTGCAGATATCTGTGATTCAGTTCTTCTTAGTCAAAAAGAACATTTCCGATAGCCACAATTACATTCTTCCTATCCACAATTGTCATTTCAGATATCCACAACATCATTCTTCCTAGGACAAATGAACCAAACTTCTATTTCAGATATCGTCAATTGAATTGATATGTCATAATTTTCATTTCAGATATCCAAAATGAAAAACTGTTCCAGATGTCCAGAATATAATTTTGAGTATCCAAAAATACATTGTGACTAGTAAAAATCTCATTACAGATATACAATATATATACAGATGTCCACAATTACATTTTTACTAGTCATAATACTAATTGTGGATATCTGTAATAACATTTTTACTAGTCACAATGTATTTTTGGATATTCAAAATTACATTCTGGATATCTGGAATGAAAATGATGACTAATAACAATTGGAATGAAGATATCTGAAATGGGAGTTTTTTTCCTAGTAAGAATTCTATTGCAGATATCCAGAATGTAATTGTAGATTGTCTGAAATGTTGTTTTTGACTAGGAAGAATTGAATGACAGATATCTGCAATACATATCAAGTCTAGCTATTAAATGTTAAAACGGTTTGCCATGCGCTGAGCCATCTCGTGTCTTTTTATCATGTGCGCACCATCGACCCTCCGGGCGCTGGACCCTCTTGTGTTCCGTCAACATAACGTTGTCAATTAGCATTTAGAAAATCAATTTTTGACTTTTGTAAATCAATTCAGAATCATCCATGTCCGCGTCACGATTCATCTAAGAATTGATTATTTCTCCCATCCCTAATTTACACCCTTTTGTAAGATGAAATATTCACTGTAGTTGCTAGCCTAACAGTGTTAGCGAGTGCCCAATCTGAAGTGGGTTAACAAGCAAAAGGGGGTGTCAGACGTGGAAATGACATCCTGACAAAGCCAGGACAAAACAAGTCCCCATGCTGTCTGTGTACAACTACTCCACATGCTTTTAACTGCCCCCCAGGGACAAATAAAGTTTTTTGAATTGAATTGAATTGAACTGAATTGAATGCTTTGTCGACTACTAAACTTCAACTGACTTTCCATTGGCATGGGGGCTGGTAGAAAATGATTTAATTTTAATTTTTGGGTGAACTTATCCTTTAATGGGCATTTTCAGAACACATACTTTGAAGGACTTCATAAAGAAGTGAGCAATTTACTACTGTTTTCTATAAACTACAATTTCTGCATGTAGGTTGAAAATTGGCCCATTTCAATTCATAAATATGGCGAGTCAAATGTATACACAACATACATTTCCCTGTCACCATCTTATTTAGGACAAACAGTGTTCCTGATTCAGAGGGGGCGTCATCACTGAAACACATTCTCTTGCCACTGGACGTAATGGAAACAGGTGAAGGTAAGCTTTTTTGCTTTGATCAAAAATGGACAAAATTGACCGGGGCTATAAAAGGCTGTGATGCAAGTGAGTTGCCTGAACAGAATGGGCTGTGGTGTAGTGGTACAGTCATTGTCCTGGATAAATTACAACATTTCAGTGCCTTTCATCATCATGTTTTGCTATTCCCCACTAGCAACTCTGTTTAATCCAAAGATGTGTGTCATTGCTCAATCTGAACGACAATTTTAGCTGCCAGCTGTCTATAGCGGTTTTCCTCTCTGGTATTTTATTATGTCATTATGCCAAGGAGTGTCATGATGTATTTGTTCAGCCACACATAATTAGTCTACTTATCGGTGAGTGTATTTTGGTTTCGTCAGGTTTCAGCAACACCTGTGTACTTTAAAATCTTCTTTTGGCTTATGATGGTCAGCGAGCAATTATCACATACACACAATAACGTGTTTATACATTTTCTGTGTCGCAAAAAATGCGCATGAGATGTGCAACTTACATTCAGCTTCAAATTTTTTACAGTGATAGTTAACATATTTCAGGATTGCAGAAAAACCTTTGCGGTTAGTGTTTTAGAATGTCTTAGAATATCTTTTTCAGGCCCCAAAACATCTCAAAAGCTGACATGAATGTAGTGATGACAGATGAGGGACAAGGTAGAGATTTCCCTGCCCCTGAAAAGAACGTGCAGGCCACTGCTTATACTCATAAATCAAATGCTTTCATCTTTCTTCTCTCTGCCAAGCATTTTATTCCCTCTTATCCTCTCGTTTTTCTTGCCCCAACAGCCTTAACAAACATAAAAATACTGCTTCGTATCTTACAGAAAGGTCAGACCTACTCAAAACAGCCACGTTGTCAAATATCAACCGGTCATATTGATTACAAAAAAGGGGCACCAAGAAAAACGGTTTATATTTTGTTTACTTACGTGAATGGAGTGCCGGGGCGGGGCGTTTGGTCGTCTGGACCAATAGCACACCTACCAGGCGTTGAGTGACGTAAATTCCAACCAATGAGTGAAGTGTGCAGCTGGACAAACGCTACCACGACACAACGTCTTTTCCCCCCTCGTCGTTCAGGCAGAGAAATAGTGGATTTACCCCTTTTTAGCCATTAACGCAAGCTAACTAACAAAAGGGATACGTGTTTATTCAGCGTGTTGGAGATTTCTTAGAGGAATTTCTGTATTGGGTGGTTTTCTTGTGATTTTCGGGACCGGAAAAGAGCCGTCCCCCCCGACAGCTGGTTGCGGATTCCCCCCTTTTCTGACTGCGGTCACTTGAAGTTGTTTGGTGAGTCTGTTGTTATTGGTGGAGTAAAGGGGAAACCTGTGTTTGTTACACAAAACAAAGAAAGGCAGAAGGGAAGAGCGGCAAAAAAGAGACAAGAAAGGCTAAGTGTCAACTGTGTTCATCAAAAACCATCGAACTTATCTTCTGTGTACGAGCCGCTTGTAGCTTCACGTCGACAACAAGCGGCCGCAGTCATTTCACGGTTAGCATTTTGCTCATCGTGTTGCACAACTTCAGCCCACAAATATCAGGCTTAAAAGATGGTAAAAGTATCCTAAAATCTCGTAAGGCAGCTTTAAAGTCGTACCCTGCATTAGAAATAGTTAATTCGTAACCGACTTTACCACTGGAGCACTGTCAAGATCATGAAAATATGCAAATATTGGATTTGTTTCTTTACTCAGATAAGTGATTGTAGTCATTAGTCGTGTAATAATACACACTGATTCACACTCTTCACCATTGTTTTATGGCCCCTTATAAAACTCAATCAAGGTGTAATCACTTTGATTTCATTTTATAAATCGTCTGAAATACTTTTATTTCCGAAGCCACGCAGGCATCGGTGTTTGTAAGGGAGTAAAGAGAGTGCTGGTGGTGGTGATGTTGTGCTGGAGCTTCAGGGATGTTTGTTCAAATGCTGCATTCACGTACCCATTCTGAGCCCCGACTTTCGGCTGACAGCGTTACTCTGACGTGTAGTGTAGTTGGTTTATGGCCCTTGGAAGTTAACCTGTCTACTTGAGACCCGATGGCTAACAGTTAGGTGACAGGTGAAGCTATCTAATAAGTTATATCAAAGAAGGAAAGGTACGTGAACAGTCAGTACTCATAAGTGAGCGTGTTGAAGACTTAGTTGATTTCCTATTTCAAATACCCCCAATGTCACCTTTGTCCTGTGACCCATTTTGAGTTGGGGTTAGTTGATTTAAAGGAAATTAGTCACAGAAATTTTGATTATTGATGTATTGTTTAAGATATTTTCAAGAAACAGTCTTATACTCTGGCTCCAGAGACTCTTTGATTGACTCTTTCAGTGTTTTCTGTTGTTTTACAGAGAAAACAACTAATCAAGGTAAAAATAACTGTCTCAATAATTATGGAAATTAGCTGTATACTTAGAAATATTTTATTGACAATAGCTTAAGGGCTTGTAAAAACAAAAAAGAGTTTCTACACTCACCTGTCTGCTTCTTGGATAAACCCAGGTAATTCCAAAATAGCAGCCATACAGCTTATCATTTCTTCATGAAGGCGATAATGTTCAGTTTGTGTTGTGTTAATTCCGCTAAATTTAAACGAGGGGTGTTTCTAATATTTAGTTTACCGTCCCCTATTGATAAAAATGGTGGACAAAATTTTAGAAACACTTCACAGTATAATGCAGTACAATGCATCAGCACTCAACAGCTTTTTAGCATGAAAATGGGATGAACTAGGGTTAGGGTTATTTTTTTAGCTGATTGTAAGCATCGTGATCATTACTGGTTTGTTGCTGGACCACAATATCATCAGCTGCTGCCAGTAATTCAAATCTAATATATAGGGTTATATCATCTAATGGACTGATTCATTTCTTATCAGAGAATATACACAATAATAACTGAAGCACAAACCTGTGCCAAGCCTGGTGGTGTTGTGATTTTGTTATGAAGTAAAAAGAACAAAAACCCTTAAGGATAAACCACTATCCACGTTGTCTTATTTTTCCCATCAGAAAAAAATTCTGGCATTTAATCAGCATCAGGGCTGGATCTTTTTCAATCTTGGATCCATCATCTGTTAATCTCGGAGGGGAACAGGAATGGAAATACTGTGGAGGGATATAACCAGATGTGGCTCGTTGCATATCTGCACCCTGTCTGTTTCTGTGCATTACTGCAAATATTTTCTACACAATAAACAAACATCAAATCTTTCTGGTGGCACTTTGGTCAGTTTCATTCAGTTTCATTTGCTTTCGACATCCTCCTGCATGTTTAAATACTAATATTTGTCCACATGGCATGTGCACAGCATGTTCAGAAAATGTTGCTTGCCAACATTTGTTAATATCAAGATGAATTCAGACATCTAAAATAGAGCTAGTTGACATCATTATCAAAATAGCAGTGGTATTTGTAAGATAAATAACAAAGTAATTGAAGCTGATGTTCAAAGTAATTTACTGTAATCCACTGTTATGGTTGGTTTGTGTAAAACAAGTTCTAATTACAGTTCATGCAAAACTAGAGCTGTCATCAATCAATGTTTTGAGTATTTATCGCGCAAAAATGACAGGAGCGGCAACTTTCTTTAGGACCAGCCACACAAATGTGAAGAATTTTATATATAAAGTTAAACGGAACATGTTGCGGGTTGGACAAAACAAGATGGTTATCTTGGTTTTGGCAACTTGTGACAAACATTTGCCACATGTTTTGTTCATGTGAAATGTATCGTAATTCCCACATTCCTGGTGGAACTTGAATGCAGCACCGGACCACGTGACCGGCCCAGCTTTCTAACGTTAGCAAGGTGGCTAACAAGATTTAGCTAACTTGAGCTACGTTGCATCGCCGCAGAGAGTAATCCCAACTGGAGAAACGACGAACACGCAGTCTTCGCCCGTTAGTTGCAATAACGTTGTGTAACGTCACACCTCGAAGTGAACGCCGAGAGCACAATGCCAGGTAATTTTAACTTGTACTACCTTGAATTTTCACGGTTCGTCGTGTGTGTGTAAAGCTGTTGTAATCCCCGAAGTGGAGGCTTGTTTTGTTGACCTGCTTCACTGGATGCTGCCGCTGCTGCCATGCTGTAGCAGCGTGCTAGCTGATAACGGACAGCCGACTTTGTTTAGCCTCAAGCATCCGATCGCGAGCGGAGTTTGACCCCAGCTCGTGGTTATCATGTTATATTAGCCAGCTACGTGTTTTTCTTGTGGCCCACACTTCGCTTTGAAGCGGATTTCACGCAAACGCACCGCCCGACTTCCATTAAAATAACTGTTTTTAGCCACCCAGCCGTCTACCCTTTGTTGCTTTGATAGCTTTCACCTTAGGCCCACCCGCTCATTGACAGCACAGCTATGTCTATCCACTTGGCCTGTTAGCCACCGTAAACTAGCCACTTAGCATTACCTCGACTAAAACCGTCCAATCCATTTACCAACTTTCCAGGTAGGCCCTGACACCTGGTTTAGCCTGTTAGCTCACCGAAGACATTAGCAGGCTTTAAACGACTACGACACAGCCCCCGTTACATACAGCACACTTAACTGTTACATTACATAATCTGTTATGTCGCGGTGTATTTTGTGCGTGTATAAAGCACTGTATATTCAGCTGATGGTGTTAAACCAGCTTATCTCGTTTTTTTGTTGGTTTTTTTTTTGTTGTTTTTTTTCCCCCGAGTTATCGTCGCTCGGCAGGTCGAAGCCGTGGGCGAAATTGTTTTTTTTTTCTTCCCCCCATACAGGTACACAAAGTATCTTGGCGTTCTGAAATGACACATGGCGTTATAGCACGACAATTTTACGTGCTGAGTCTTAAATTACGTTTACAAACCCTGTCTTATCGTGCATTTCTACTTCAACTTATTTTGTCATTATCCAGGAATTTCAGCAGTTTACTAACCGGTTTACCCTCAACATGAATGAGTCCACATGTAAACATGTCAGCTAATGTGCTCATTATTTTAAAATTGGTATTATTAGTTTTAATTTATGTGGTTTCAATAAAAGTATTTTCATTATTCAGTAAGGCATTAGATGATTACTTTCTTGAAGACTAATCTCTGTGAACCAGTGTGCACCCCAGCACCCAGAGCACACAGTACCATTGTAAGATTGCTTCTTTTCTTTGTTCAGAAATCCTATTCCCCAAAAATATTCAATGTCCAAAGACATTAAAGCAAGAGTGATGGCAAATCCTCCTTTTGGGTTAGGTGTATCATCAGTTGTTCACAGAGATTTAAGTGTTGCTTTTATGTGTTTTTGTTTGACCAACAGCCCCAAACGACCAAATATTTAATTTACAGTTGGACAAAAGCAGCTGGAACCAGTGTAGATTTGTGTTGATTTTGAGTTACTGAAAGTATTGTTGTATTATCAGAAATGATTGCAAAATAATGTTTTCGATGGTAAAATTTAGTTTTTTCTCGCTCTTTCATTAGAAGTGCATCTCCAACAGATTTTGATTTAGTGGCATTTTCTGTCTTTATCAATATTGGAAGGATCTAGTTGGTATGCTTGATTCAGAACTACAGCTTAATCACATCCGTTTTTTCCTCTGTAGTCCTGTGTCAGAACAGCATTTTACTTTTCCACTGTTCATCTTTCACCCTCATTGAATCGGATCAAATCTCACTCTGCTTGTAGACATTGAGGATGCTAGGCCTCGCTCGCTAACTAAATATTACATGGCGACCGACACATGGTTATGCAACATGAACATGTTAAGTGCTACATGCTGTACATAAAGGCACAGTGCTCGCTGTTTCCCCTGTTCTTTATTCATGCTGGGTCAACTGCTGTGCACTCTGTTTCTTGAGCTGACAGTGATGCTCAACAACTGTTAGAATTGATTTTTATGGCTCATATTCACATGAGTCCTTTTATCTTAATGATTTTTCTGCTCTGAAGAAATCTCTTTAAGGAGGATGCAGCTAACTTATTTTTCTTATCAATTAATTAATTGATTCTATTAAAATTAAATACTTATTTTGTAAAACCTTTAAAAAGTCTGGCAGTGTCATTATGTTGCTTCTTTTGGACACAACATGATGTTATTCAATTTCAACTGATATCAAACAGAAAAAAACAGCAAATCCTCACATTTTAGAAGCTGGAACCAGATTTATTTATTGATTGCTTCATAAATGACTCAACAGTCAATTTAGCTTTAACCCCAATGCACTTTAATGTTGGGTTAACTTTGTTTTGTCTGCTTTGCTTTTCCTTCCTTCCATGCCTGGTGTGTGTAATCAAAAGCAACAGATTTTCAGTTTTGATGTGTTAAAGTCTGTGTAGTTTCGTAACAGTTTATAGGCTCCAGTAAAAATGAAATTGAACACTGGCACAGTCACACATGCAGGCTTCAGACACACTGGCACTTTGCTCACTAGTGCAGAATTAAATGTAGGCCTGACGTTTCCCTTGCAACATGTTCTTTCTTACTCTCTTCTGCCTGATTGTTTGCTTTCAAAGCATGTATGTCATGTAAATCATTTCAGCTTTGTCATTTGCTACAGATAGACAGAAACTCTGATAACTGTCAGCCAGTCAGACACACCACCTGTAAGTCTACTAACCTACTTAGATTATACATGTTTATTTGAACTCCTCTGAAGGACATTGTGTCCCTCTTGTCACGGGGTACAGTGAAGAGCTAGCCGAGCTTAACTCGCACATGTTTGTTACATTGGCCGGGACAGAAACAGCAGGTATAGGTGTCAGTCATTATGTCCTGGATTTAGAAATCAGGTGAGTGAAGCTGCTGGGAGTTTGAGGATAACAAGTCAAACATTGCAATGGTGCGTCTGCATTGGGCTGACCCTGAGGCTGTGAGCGTGGCTTGGTTGAGATCATCGTTTTCCTTTTTTTTTTTTTCTCCCTGCTGCGAGGCCGCAGTTGAGTCATGACAAGTCTGTCGGAGCTGGCTGGCAGTCTGAGGATTATGTCATTATAGTGGGCATTTATCATCTGAGCAGGAGTCCTTGGTTTGTCGCTGAAGTAGGGATGCGCCAACAATTATGTATGGTCACTAATTTACTGTACTCTACCTGTGATATGGTAGTCATGATGGTATTAGATTTTCATGTGGGGCACGATGCAATGATTGCAGAAGAAGTGCAATAAGTCTGAGGTTCCCTACAGGAAGCTGAAAGAGGAGGCTGTCTCTAAGTGATGGAATTCCTACTTTGATACAAGACATTGAAAAATAATGAAATTCAGTACCATTTTCAAAACCACAGGGAAAAAGACGCATCATTGAAGTGATGTTACATATTTAAAAGATAAGGAAAACCAGGCTGTAATATGACGAGATACAACCTTTTTCCATTTGGACAGTAGTCAACAACAGCAGAATATTGGGCACCTGTAGAGCAGCTGGTACTGTAGTTTCAATGCTACATAAAAAGAGAAACTACAGTAAATAATCAGAATAGATATGCATTGATACTTTTTAAAACACTAGCCTCTTTGTACTCACCACTGCAACTCACAAGTAATTTTATTGTTGTGTTAAGATGTTTAATTATTTCCTTGTTAAATACAATAGTCTTGTAAAATGTAAAATGTTGATCAGTGTTTACCAAGAGTTTGTACACAACCTGTCGATATTCAGTTTACTGTCACAAAGGCGTAAAGAAACAAGAGTGTTCTGATTTAAGATGCTGGAGAATTTCAACTTAAATCTTCTTTTTTTGTTTACTTAAACTGACTCGATTTATTATTAGAATAGTTGGTGATATATTTAACCGTTGACAACTAATCAGATAATTACTACTGGTCTGTTTTCAATAGAAAGTAGCGACTTTTGCGTGACAATCATGAATCATGCTGTGAGAGTGCAAGCTGAAACATGCACAAAGTACAGAATTTCCCTTAATTACACAAGCAGTCTCTAAAATGACTCTGTAAGCAATTGGCACCTGACTTAACACCTAAAGTGTGTGGCACTATAGCCAGAATGACAGCAAAGCATTTTACTGAACCCTATATTGATTCTTTAGCGTTTTTGTCTTTCACTGTATCAAACTTTTCCCTCTATTTATCCAAAAGCATTTACAGATGTGAGTTACACCTGCAGCCTCTGTATTGAAACATGATGCACATCTTGAGCATTAACTTTTTCTTTTTTTGACTGATTCCAAGTTGTGCTTTACTTTGCTGTTCTGTGTCATGTTCTTGACTTGGATTTAAATCTTGCTCGACTTGGTAATTTTTCTCCTTGCACACCAAAGTCCACACTGTGCTTGAATTTATCTTTTTATTTGGCAACTGATTTCACACTCTAATAGTGACCGATCGATTATCGGCCACCGATATATCGGGGCCCAATAGAACGGCCTGATTTCTATCGGGGGTTCTATTGTATCGGTGAAATGTTGCGCCGATAGAAAAAAAGTGTGACAATGACAAAATCACGCGCTGATGTACGGATTTATTTTGTCCAGTGTGGCGCGCTTAGCTCAGCCAGAGACTTTGGCTCAGCTCACATTTCAGTGAAGTCCTCAGACGCTGACTGACAGCATGTTGGTTATTTAGACTTGTTTGTTTATTTATTTATTTATGTATCGAATGTTCTGCTACATTATTTATTTTTACTTTTGTTCATGTGCCAATCTGCTCTTTTTCTCAGCTTGACTGGACAAGTTCAAATGTTAAATGTCATTTAAAAGAAGTCTGTTAAATGTTTTTAACAGACTTGAATAAAGACATTGGTTTAAGAAAGCATCTGTCTGTACTACTGCCACTGTGACTGTACTATTGCATAATCAGATTGGTGCAAAATCTATGCACAATCCAAGGCCTGTTTTCATTCCAGCTCAAAAACTCACTATATTGGTTGCATATCGGCTATCGGTGATTGCACCCCCTCTAATATCGGCTATCGTTATCGGGCCAAAGAATCCATATTGGCTGGACACTATACTCTAAACAGTGTTTGCCTGAGTGAATCAGAATCAGAATCAGAAAAGCTTTATTGCCAAGTACGATTTTACACATACGAGGAATTTGTTGTGGTGATGTTGGTGCATGCATCAAATAACTATTAAGTGAAAATATAACAAGTTAACAATATAAACTATTTAAAGAATAGAAAATATAACAAAATAACAATATAAATATATATACACAATCTGTTTTTTGGGTAAAAGGATAAAAGGAGCAAACCATTGTATATCTTCACGATGCCGGTCTGGCCCGGTTTGTTTTCTCGGTTAATGATAAACACTGCGTTGCCTCATTGCTGCAGCACACTCTACCAAGCTGAATAACTATTGATTGCAGTTGTAAAATGTCAACGACACTGTTAAGCCTTCAGACTCATTTGGAGTTGGAACATATTTAGATCCAACGGGGTGCTTTTGGTGACTGGGATCTGTCCCGGCTGCTGTTGCTGTTCTCAGTCTGTTTCTTATTTCACATCATGAGATATGGAAAGTTTGTTAGTGTTACTGTTTATTAAGACTTTGGCATGTGTGAGGAAGATTTCCAGCTGTAGCTAGAAAGTAATTGAGTTTCTGCTAATTTGTTCAATTTTGGATCTTGGCCTGAAAAGTTGGAGCCTTGATTGTGTTGAGATAATGAAAGTTTTATAGCCAATTAAACACAGCTGTGGGTGAATAAATACAAAAGTCAAACCTTGCCTCAAGAATGAAAGTGAAGTATGAGTGGTGGCAAGTTTTTTTGGCGAGGCTCAGTTGTGTCTGATTTTGAAGTAAACTTCACCGAGATGAAGTTCTAATTTCCTGTTTGACTTTTTGACCTGTGTTCTGGCTATTGAACTTGTGTAACTGTCTTTGCCCTGCAGAGCCAGCTGAGATGAGCGGTCCAGAGGTCGCCAAGACACCGGGAGGAGGAGCTCCGGGCAAGGAGGGAAAGGAGCCAGTGGCCAATGGGCACGCAGGAGAGGGCAACGACGCCAACCCATTCGCCGAGTACATGTGGATGGAGAATGAGGAGGAGTATAACAGACAGGTATGGTGCTCAGTACACACCCACACACAGTTCTCTTTCTACTCTCATCCCTTCTATTCAGTCTCAGCCCTACTTTGTCTCTGCAAACATCTCACCCATATACCACCTCTCATTTTCTTCCTTGTGGGTTTTGACTTTCACATCATTATAATTGTGGTGTTCAGACCAGCATCAGCACCGTGTCAAAACGTGTTCTCTTAATTTTCAATGAAATGAGGAGGAGAGATGGGGAAATGATGTGTATTAAATATTCCAAGATGGAATAGAACTGGGGCGGTTGCTGTTTGTGATCAGCACCCTGGGCCATATTCGTACTGGTGCTTTAACCCCCCCACACATACTTTTTCTCTACCCTTGCTGATGCGCCTCTGTTAATTCAGCTCTGCCACTTTTTTTTGTGCTTTCCCTAACCCTCATTCATCTTTTCTTCACCATCCTGACTGAGGTTCTCAGGGCATCTGATAACTGATGGCTATCAGTGCTTTGACAGATCAGTTTCCCTCCCATGCCCCACACACACTCATTCACTTTTATTACTTTCATGCCTCACTCTTGCTTTACTCCCTCCTCATAACCAAGGTATTTTTAATGCCTCTGAAGAACACCTTGAGGATTTTTTTTTTCCATTCTGGCATAGGTTTCCTCTCCGACCCAAGAAATAACTGATTTTAATATGAGGTTGTCAAATATCAAGGTCTCTGTGACCTCAAACGCATTCATTTATTGATTTGGCCATTACACAACAATTATAGGATTATTATGTCACAATTTAACTCAGTGTCTAATAAGATAGAATGATAAAGATACAACATTTTATATCCCAAAGGCCAACTTCCCTGCCAAATTATATTTAGCAAAATGATCTGTGGACTATTCTGTGCCATTCATTTCCCCTTTTCAGCAGTCTGTATCTCGACTGTTCAAGTTGTTAACGCTCTCTTGGCGGGATGAGTCATGTGTTAGTGTATGTATAGTCATAACATATTCCTGAGAAGCCCCAGCATTTATGTCACTCATTTCTCTCCTCCTTCTCCTCCTCGTCATCTCCCAGGTGGAAGAGGAGCTGTTGGAGCAGGAGTTTCTGGAGCGCTGCTTCCAGGAAATGCTGGAGGAGGAGGACCAGGATTGGTTCATTCCTTCGCGTGACCTCAACAACCAGGGAGTGGGGCAGCTGCAGCAGCAGCTCAACGGCCTGTCTGTCAACGATCACCACAGCAACCTGGAGGAAGTGGCGGTGAGTCAGAAGGATCTGATTTCACAAGATTATTATTTTTCTAAACTCACTTAGAAATTAATCATGAAAGGAGAAGAATTAAAGACTTGAAGGAATTTGTTCTTACTTTTTTTTTTTTTTTTCCTTTCCCCCGCAGAGGAAGAGCATCTTGAATCCCGAAGCGAAGGAGTTCGTCCCGGGGAAGAAATACTAGGAGTCCCCCTCACCCCCATGGAGCCTTCACACGCACACACACAAACACACACCAGTCCTCACATATTCTCAGAGACTCTGGCGGCCATGACCGCGCACACACTGATTCTTACACACATACACGCATGCACAGACACTCATGCAGACAGAATTGAAGTCAGTGGCGTGCTGGCAGGCCCACTTGGGGGGTGGGGGGATTTCTTTTTCTTTTCTTTTTGTTTCTTTAATCTTTTTATTTCCTGTTTGTTTCTTGTAAACTGAGGGACATTGGGAACAGGGGTGGGGGACGGGTGTAATACCAGCACCGCCCTGCTGCGGGCGCTAGCTCATCATTGCATTTCAGATGACACTGTTGACATTTATTGAGTATGCAGATCTCACTCATGTCCCCTTTGAACTGAGGCAGCTACCAAGGAGTGATGCCAGGATAACAATATAATCCAAAACATCTTATTAACTTTAAAACTCACTCACACATTTGTTGATTTGTGTGCTGTCAAATTTGGAAGAACAATGCCAATACGCTGAGGGTTTCCCAGACAGTGTGGTCAGAGAGTGACTAACGTTTCAGGGGACTAGATGGGTTTCTGCCACTGCTCTGTAGAGTCACCACGGTCAGTCAAACCCGTTGACATTTGCTCCTATGATGTCACAAGCTCCCTGTGGCATCATAGACCTTGCTCGTGTGGAAACACGGGTTCTTATTTGTACCTGCAGCGGCTCCGTTCCAAACCAAATACAGACCCCACCCTCCCCACACGCTTGTGTTTGAAGTGATCTTAACAGACATGGACAGGTGTAATCATGGATATGAAATTATTTTCCCAATTTATGTGGAATTCCATGTATCTTTTGTCCAGCTTATTATAATAGGTGTGAGTCTCCCAATCACACATCAAGTTGAGTTAAGCAAGAAAAATATTATCAACGGAACGGAACGTCAGAGCTTTTTGAACCATACAAAACTCAGTTGTCATTTTTTTGTTTTTCGTTCAGCGTCATCCTTAAATTCAATTTGGATTTCTGTGGTGTAGTGAACTATCGTGTTACAGGGGAGTATTTGGTCTGGAACAATGCCACTGCCTATCTCTCTGCCGGAACAACTTGGTTTGTCCAGCATCAGATCAAGTGTCCATATCCAAATCAGGTTTTCAAATAGCCTCTCCTCCTCTTTTTTTTTTTTTTCTTTTTCTTTTTTTTTCTTCATGTTTTGAGGATGAGGCATTTTGTGTCTCTACTGGGTACAGTAACCTGTGGTGTCCATTCAGTCCTGTTTGCAGGGGAAAACGTAAGGAGACAATATTGTCACGGCCAGAATAAAGCAGTGTGGAACAGGTGGCTGACAGCATGTTCTCCTTTCTGTTCTTCTCTATGTAGGTTGACTGTTTTTGAGGAAGTTCTTTTTAACCATAAGTCTGTGTTTTGGTCTGGCTTTCCCTGAAACGTCCTTGTGCAAATATAATCTCCGTTAAATTGTGAGCCATTAAGAAAAAGTTGTATATGTGAAGATGCATTTCAGGAAACCCAGATTCTTATTTACAGAAATTATGAATTATTGAGTCGGTCTTGGCTAAAAAATGCAAAGCAACACGAGGGAAAATCTTGTAATCTAACTATTCATCTTGAGTTCACTTTTCACTAGTGTTATGACAGTGACAATGTCTTATGTATTTGACTGTATTGGTGTTAAGTAGACACTTTAGCATTTATACTTCATTGAAGTATCTGACAGGGAAAAGCACTCATTTTAAACCCTTGCAGCTTTTCCAAATTTCAGCCTAACAAGTACTCAAGTGTTTTCTTAGAGCGTGCAGTAGAAGCCGGGTTAAAACGGAACTTCCTCGCACAGTGTTGGACCACAGATGTCGTTTGGCACCCTGGTGAAGCCAATAGGAATGTCCGCCAGGTGGATTGTACAACATGAAATCATTTTTGGTGATTTTGTTTAGATGAGTTAGACGACAGAAGCCGTTTAAAAAAAGAAAAAAAGAAAAAAAAAAAAAAAAAAAAAAAAAAAGAAGAGGTCCAGAAGACACAGAGTATGAATTTCAATACAAATAAAAATAATGAAAAAAGATGAATAAAGATGTTAAAGACAAATTGCCCTGATTTGGTCTTTTGTTATCTTCACACAGTATTATGAGCAATTTACAGGGAAAACGTTTCTTCTAGTGAGACTCATCGACTGGATTTCATTACCAGGATGTTTCAAGCGTAGGCTTATAAACAAAACAGTTTTGATTTTTCTGACGTCTAATGAACTAAGTTTAAAGGGACTTTTCAGAGGCCGAATTAAGGGTCCAGGCTGGTATGTGTGAAACCGCTGCAAAAATATCTTCTCAAGTCTGTCAAATGTAAGAATTGGTTATTACTTCTCTTCTAATCCTTTGCAGGAACATCCACTAGTATTCATCTCAACTGCAAAAATAGACATGTAAATAATTTGCTGGTAAATAGTTGATGGAAATGTTACTTTTAAATTCACCTTAGTGTTCTTCTATTTAGGAAGGAAGACATTACTTGGATCGATCTTTCTTTCTAGTCATTCATAGGCTCTTGCATGCCCATCCTCATTGCGTAGTCATACAGCTATGTTTCCTTGCCCCGGGATACATTGCATGAGTAACAAAGTTTCCAAACCAGAAAAAATAAAAACTGATCAGTGTCACTTTATAATATGATTCTGATCATGAAATAATGTGAAACTTATAACATGATAAATAATGGTCGTGGACGGAGTTACAGTCTTTGCATGATGTACTCCGGTTGTGAACCGGCAGTCGGTCTTGTGCAATGAACTGGAATCACCATTGCCCAAAACACTGGTAATGTTACACCACCTCTGAGATTTCTAAGAAACACGGTGTACCAGAGGAGTGCCTCTTACACATAGTACAAGAACATGTAAGTGTATTTTTACATAGTTAATTTCTTTTAAAACCTGCATTTGGGTTATTCAACCCTAGCATAAGCACACACCACAAAATCTAACTACCATTTTTATATATATATATGCATATATATATATATATATATATGCATATATGCATATATGCATATATATATATATATATATATATATATATATATATGCATGCAGAATTTAGGTAAAGTAGAAGTAGACAGTTTCATGCTCCATAACCACATTTGGTGGCTGCTTAAAATCCTCTGTAGCCAAACCTGAACCCACATAACGTTGCAACCATAAGATGGATAGATGGATAGATAGATAGAAAACTTTATTAATCCCCGAGGGGAAATTCACAGCAGGTATATTCAGTACAAATACAATAAGAATATAAAGGCAAACACTAAAAATAGAAGGGCAAGAAAAAAAAATAACAGCAATAAAATTTGCAAGAGAAAAAGCTGCAGGTTTATGTACAGGTTGCAGATTCACAGATGTATATTATTATCTTACAGAAATAATAGGAAGTGCAACAGATATGTGTGCTTATTTTGTTGCGTGCGCAATGTATAGTCTGAAGGCAACAGGTAGGAATGATTTCTTGTACCACAAGTTGCTGAAGCTGCTCTTTAATTTTTGATCTGACCATTGAAAGGGAACCATCTCAACAGCCAGTCAAAACAACCCAACCCTTAAAAACATCCACAGTACGGCGATTGGGAAGAAGTTTGCCCCGACATCGGCGAAATTGAGAGATAACTGGATGATATATTTAGAGTTTGGACTCAGAGTTGGATTTTAAAGAGTTGGACACTTTGAATAGCCATCAAGATTGCATAAAATTTAAATACATGCAATTCACAAGTTTCCACATTCAATTTTTTTTTCTTTAAAGGGATTGTGATATCGCAGCTTATAAGGGTTCATATGTGCTCTCAGTACTCTCAAGAAGAGAGGTTATGGCTGCACTTTTTTGAGGTCTATTAAGATGGATGTGGAGACAGGTTTTGGGGATGGAGAATTTATCACCAGAGTGGAACAGAATAAAAATTTGGTCCTCCTGGTAACAAACTTCTCCTTGGCATCCCTCCTCCTAAGTTCATGTGTTAAAACAACTTTTAAAAGGCTACAAAGTGTCACAGATCCTCTCTTAGAGTTTAGAGGCATGTCTGCCTTTAAAAGGAATAAAAATTTAAAAGATTTGTTGGTTAACATCTCCTTACCATGTAACACTCCACAGCATGAAAACAAACAGTTTAAGGGTGTTAACATTTGCCTCCAATAAATACACAGGATCGGATGCTCTGGTCTGGCAAAGAGTCCAGCTGGAGTCCAAGAATGTGGTTTATTTGATCGGTAATCGACTCGCAGGGCTTCCCCACAACAGGAAGCTGTGGCAGGAGAGTGGTGAGTTGCATGCCTCGAACCATGTGCTGGGACCCTATTTGTGCTGTTGCTGAAGTTTGGTGCTGTTCTGAGCATTATTTGTGGCTATGAGTGGCTTTTTGATGCCGGTTTGTTGGTGAAGGCATAGAGTGCAGTGTATTGTTATTGTGTGGTCTTTTATGAGGTTGCTAAAACTACGTAAGCTAACAGTCAGAAAACTTGATCTCTCGAGGGGGCGTCTCACTTGGTCTCCCTGTGTGTGAGACATGGATTAAATTTACACTGAATATCCCTTTAAGTAAAAGGCCAGAGTATGTCCTCCAACACTGTGTAAATGTATACAGTTAGTAACAGGAGACATTGCTCAACTCTGTGATGTGTTTTTAATTTCTGTAGAGTGACACAACAGGTACCATCTGCTCTCCTCCAGAAATGTACGCTCAAAATGTACATTGTGGCTTATTGGTGAGCTGCTGGAGTGTTTGTCGCTCTGGGGCTGCAACAGGCAAAAGTGTAAGTCCTACATCTGATATAAGACCATCAGCTGAAGCCAACAAGATTTCCTACATTTCTATGCATATGTTGTCAATGTGAAGTAAAAAATGTGGGATCGAAAGGAAGCTGAAGATAATTATTTCTCAAGTATTTCCAGCTGCTTTCCACTGTAGAGATGATGTCACACACTGTAGCACACGCAATAGACACCCATTGTAAAATGAGAAGATGGACTAAAAATCCTTTAAACTGTAACTGTGATGATTTCAAAACAGTTAAAGATAAAAAAAAAACTGAATACATACTGTGGTGGAAATTTCTGTCAATCAAAGAGTAAAGTCAGATCTGTCTTTTCGGTAAGTTTAATCCAACCATCTGCAGATGGACTCACCACACAGTCAAATTCATGAGCCGAGTGAATGAGCCCCGAGTAAAGGAGTGTTGACAATTTATACACAGATATCAGCAAGGTCAGGGGAAGAGACAAGCACTCTCGGTGCCAGCAATGATTAAGTTACACACACACGTACATACGACTATCCCAATCAGACAGGCTTCTCATCGACACAAGACATAAAGTTAAGACTTCATGACGCATGACCTGGGACTCTGTGCGAAGCATAAAATTATCAGACATAAAACATGAGACAAGAAGGCGACTTTCTATCTGAGGTTTGGCTGGTTCGTGATTCTATTACAATCATATAGGGCAGAGGTTAGGTGTTCATACATTTGCATAAGAAATCATATTCAACAAAACAGTTCAAAATTCATCAACCCATAATGAAAAGGAATTTTTCCATCACAATACCCAATAGTTCAAGACTCTTTAAAAGTTGTAATGGTGTCTGTACCTCAAAGTGTGAGGCACAATAAGAGGTTCAAAGTCAGGTGGGTTTGAAGAGGATTTGAAGATTTTCCCAAGGCTGAAATATCTTAAAAAGCTGAACATTTTGCTAGCTGAATGGTGTCTGTAGCTGAATGTATGCTGAAGTAGTAGCAGAATGAAATTTCCAAATTCCCCTTAGGGATGAAGCAGAAAAATGTAGAAGAAAAAGCTGAATATTTCCAAAAGTATAATAGATGGAAAAGCCAACTGACATGCCATCATGTCCTTGAAAAGCTGTACATTTTGATAGTTGATAGTTGTGTAGGAGGAAAAGACGAGTTGAAAGACATATGGAAGCTGGAATAACAATAATAACTTTAATAAATTCCAGAAGGACAATGATTTCTCCGCTAACTTGAATTAGCTTCTGTGGATGTAGCGATGTTTGTGGTTTGGTATTAACTGCGTGCAACACCACTGATGTAAATACAAATCTCAGGTCTGTAACAATTTGTCAGTCATAATGCAGGTGATAACAATAAACAAAAGTCATTATATCATAACAATGCTAGTGTTGAAAACTTTGTTCTTGAAGTAAACATGTATGTAATGCTGTGATCCTAACTTGTCACTGAAGTGATATAGTGCAGAAACAAGTGTTAAGGGACACAGTGACTGAGACAGAGACACCATTAATCCTTTTGCAAGACACTGTACCATCAAAATGATTTAGAAAATGTTATTTTAAGCCAAAACAGTTACATAATTTTGCTTTAAATGCTGGGAATATAGCATCTTTGTTCATTTAAAACTTTAAAGATGATATTTTCCAATATTTCAAATAGTCTGAACATGGGAAAGCGAGTCACATCCAAAAGCTGGACTGAATGGAAGATTGGAATGGAAGAAATAAACCACATCCAGTGCTGAAACGTTTACGCGAGTAACTCGAATAATTTGATTACAAAAAATGGATGGAGCAGAATCTCTGCCTTGAGGCTTCATTTAATTCCTATCACCCATGTTAGTGGCCTGCTTAGCTCAGCGATCATTTTGCCACACGGACTGTTATTGCGGACACACACCACTATGTTCAGAATTGAGTTGGCATGATGGCGGAGAGCCAAGACACCACCTGTAAAAGACAGTGAACGTCCAAAGTTTGGGATCATTTCACACTTAGATAAGAAGATAACAAAGTGCAGTGTGTCTACTGCAAACACACACACGCACAACCCTATCTACCTCATCTACATACCCTTGGAATTTTGTTTTGTGATGACACCTACTAAGACCAAATGGCCAGGAATTGTTATTTATATTTAGTTTTATATACATTTATTCTTTATAAATTGTAAACCTCTGTTGTTATTTTTGATTCTTACTATATTAGGTGAAATCATTGTGTTTTTTTTTTTTTACTACAATGTCTCATATTGCCTTATATTGTCTTATTTTATCTCAAATGATCTAGTTACAGTATATTAGGTTAAATTATATGGCACTATACTATGTTGATATATCCCAGATCATGTTTCATATTACTGCTACTTATTTCTCTATTTTTGTCACTTTGTCTTTCCTCCTATGTATACTTTTTACTTTATGTACTTATTTTTTTATTGTATCATGTATCTATGCCACATAACATATGTATGTAACACCGTACTATCTGCTCTCAGCCACTTACATGCATGCACACACACGCACACACACCTATATTACCTATATACATATCATCATAAATGTACCTTGTTTTCTGTCTGTATTTGTAGTCCACGTGGTATGATCTACTTTCCCCTCATGTAATCCTGTCTTTCACTTAATTTCACCAATAAAAAATTTAAAAAGTTAAAAAAAAGTTAAAAAAAAAAAAGAGTAGGCGACCTGAGCCCGCTCCCCAAACGGCACGTGAGATGCGTTTTCCTTCCTAGCGGAACTGACATATTTTTTTTAATTTATTCCTTAGTCAGAGTGTAAATCCATTCTCATTCTGAGATTCTCAGTGGTCCATCTGCTCAGAGACTGAAGAAGAATATTGGATAAATTGTAGTTACATTGTGACTTTGTGTGTTAAGCATTAAGCATGCGTCACATTTATTTGAAGAAGGTTAAGGGAACTTTCATCTGAGAATGGTTCCATCTGTGCTGGTGCTGATTAGGGTCCTGTTGTTGCAACAGACCTTGATGCTGGTGATTCTACCTCAGAATGTGTTACTGTGATCATATTACTGTTGGCAGGGTGGGGGCGGAGTTCCTATCTGCATGACCAGTGCTTCATCTCGCCAGCCAGTCTGGTCTTTCGTGTACCTGTTGTATCGCGATGCCGTGGACGAGGACATATCTTCACAGCACGGACTCCATGCCACTTTCCTCACCTCGGCTATACGTACCTCGGCAACGACATCTTGTGCCCCCCTCAAACCCTTCCTAGGGGAGTCCAGCCAGCAGTGTCACAAACTTTGCCAGCCTCTCGGCTAATTTTCTGGCATCCTTCTGCAAGTGAAGTTGTTGTGGCAGAGGAAAAGATTTAGTCAACCAGCACTCGCAGCAAACTCCTCATCTCTGCTGTCACTGACGGTTGCGTATATTTGTTTCGCCATCGCTGTGATCATTTAGCACAACACTCTCTCGTGGCATGCCCGTTTGCTGATCACCTATCCCTGCATGTTTATCTCAAGCTCTTCACTAGCCTTCTTCCTTCCTTCACCAGGCAGCCTGGCCCTGTCACTATCGTCATCGGATAGATGCCAAAGCTCAGTTTTATTTTTTTGCCAATCTCTCATTTTCTTGACTGTGTTGACAGAGAAACGTCTAAGCACAGTAAACAAACAAACAAATAAATAAATAAAACGGCGGTCCATCGGCCCATTATTGATCGGCCCACCAGGAAAAATCCTGTTACTCCCAATGGCCAGTCCACCCTGCCATAGCAGTTCTCTCGAGTGGCTGTGCGTGTGTCTAAGTGTGTGCGTGTGTGCGCGCGTGCATGCAGTGCGCACGAGTGTGCGCTTTTGTTTAGGAGCACAAAAAAGTATTTGCACCATGGCCTATCACCATGATGTTACCCTGCTGGAAGATATTATTTATTAAAGAGTGTCTCCCAGCAGCAAATGTTTTTCCCTTTAATTTAATCCAAATGTAAAAATACTCTCAGTTTTCATCCAACATGGCTGCGATGTCTAATCATGGCACAATAAAACTATTGATGATAAACTGCAAGTAATCTCAGAAAGACAATTTACCAAATACTGAAGATTTGTGTAGAAGTGTACAAAATATACAGGAAAAAATATGCATGGAAACCTAAATCAGAGCAAATATTTAAACAGAATCGAAACAACGAGTAACTGTGTAGGAGAATGTTAAGAAATTGACAAGTGCAACCGTAAAAATTAGACGTCATCCATTTTGGCTCCATCTAGTGGCCGATGTTCAGACCTGAGTCTTTCATCAAACCAATGAATTGTCAGAAAATACATCATAAAACTCGTCTTTAATCGAATCTGAGTAAAAAATGAAGTTGATCGTCTCCAATCACTATTTCAAAATAGAAACATTATCAGAAAAACTGATGACGATGGCAGTGCAGTAGTGATCATGGACAGAAACCAGTATTTGTGGCAAGGATACAGACAGTTAAATGACAAAAATTATTATGCCAAATTGGACATGCCAATTTATTTGCAAGCCATTCCTCTGGTGACAAAAATTTTTGACAACTTGCATAAAAAGACGTTAACTTTAAACAAAACAACTACTTGATGGGTAAATCAGAACCTAAACCCTGACTACTCTACATGATGCCTAAAATCCACAAAAACCTCACTAAATGGAGTAAACTACATGAAGTCCTACCTAGTAGACCTATATTTTTTTTTTTATTGCAGCAGTGAAAGATATTATACGGCAGCGTATCTTGATTATTATGTAAACCCATTATATGTGAAACACGACAGTTACATTAAGGATACTTACGATTTCGTGGCGAAAATTAAACAATTGCACGTACCTCTAAATTCCTTTTTCTTCATGATGGACGTGGACAGCTTGTACACAAATATTGACATTGCAGAAGGCATTCAAACTATAAAAACATTTTCCTCAGACATATTGACTCCAAAAGATCAGACAAAGAGCTCCTACAGCTGCTAGAGATCAACACGACTCAAAATGACTGAATTCAATGGAGAGTGCTTTTACATGTTTTATTCTTATTTTGTGAGAGCATATAACTTATGCTGCTCACAATATTTCTTCTTTGTGTACAAAACAATAAACAAAATACACAAAGTTAAATGTATTACATCTGAAAAATTTGAACAAACTGGGAAAGATACATCTACATAAAAGAGCAACTAAAGAAATGTTACCAGGCAGTTTTGAGGTAAAGTATGAGTGATATAGAGTAATCCTTATGTCCACCAAAACATTCAGAAAAATACAATAAAATAAAATAAAATAACAGCATTCCAAGGTCACCCATTCCGTACTTCTGTCTTTTCAACACCGGTATAGTTAACCCACTTTGCCCACCTTTTTGTAAATGTGATATTTTGAAGTCGGAGGGAGGAGGCAATCCTTTCCATAAGGTGAATGTCATTTCCGATACTTATCCACTCCTGTATTGTGGGTGGATCGGGGAGTAACCAATGTCTTGTAAGTGCTTTTTTACTAGCAGTGATCAAAATATCAAATAAATATTCATCAGCTTTCCTGACCTATGAGTCAAAATTTCTTAAAAACAATGTGGAGGACTGTATAGGTAGCTTAGTGTTAAATACACCACTTAATACTTTATGAAGCTCTGCCCAAAAGGATTCAACCACCGGGCATTCCCAAAAGATATGCCAATGATTGGCTGCATGAAATGAAATGTTATGCTTGTGCAACTATATATTCATGTCATGTCATGTCATGTCATGTATAGGGATGAAAACCACCCGATGTCATTCTTTTTGGGAATAACTCGACAACGGAAGGTCAGATCGACTTGAAACTATGTTTTTTGGGCATTTTAGGCCGTTCCGGACCGCCTGGTGGTGGTCCCAAGTCGCTAGCAGCTACGGTTGGTGAGATATGGAAAAAGCATGATTTCGAGGTCATTCTTTTGGGGAATAACTCGAGATAGGAAGGTGCTAGAGAGATGGTAGAGGTATCCAGACACTCGTCTGGACGAGGCGGATCCGTAGATACCGGAATCTTGTATGTGGGACTTGTAGTTTTTGAGAAATTTCCCAAAAAGCTGATGTGATTTGACTTGGTCAGATGGACTTGAGACTTTGGCTACCCCCCCTAAAGTGGCAATGGGCTTTCCAATGCACTTGGAATGGAGTTTGTAGTAGTTTCCTGTCTGGAGTTGTGTGGGTTTGAAATTCCCCATTCAAGTGAATGGGCGAAGTGTGAAAATTTCTCAAAGTGTGAGATGGCCAAATGCATGTTGCAGAAACCATTTAGGAGTCCGTTTTGGGCCATTTGGAGTCTGTCTATAAAACTCCCAGAAGCAAGAAAGTGTGGATGGAGCTGATAGCAGGGAGTGGTTGAGGTAAGTGAAAACGTCATGGTGAGGGGTAAGAAAGTGTTTGGGTTAGGGTTTGAGGGTTAGGGGGTTAGGTTATGGGAAGGGTTAGGTATAGTGGTGAAGTACTCAGAGTCTTTCCCTATGTTGACCAACGACAACATAGTTTGGGTTAGGGTTAGGGGGTTAGGTTTAGAAGAAGGGCACCACCCAGGTGGTCGCCCAGAAAAGCACGGTCCTTCACATGTCTGGCCGGCCCCCTCTCCCATCCTCTCTAATTTGAGTTATTGTCGCGGTGTATTTAGTTAATAATATTTATAATTTCTAGTTTAGTTATATATATTTTAAATTAAACTTTATATCAAGTATTATTTTCACCGCTTATTTTATTTTTTTGGTCTTTTTATTTTTCCATTTTTTTGGTTTTTTTGGTTTTTATATGTTATAGTTTGGCATTCTATTGTTTTTTCTAATTCCCACCCATATTTGTTTTGGTTAACCTTATTGTTTTTATTGTAGGAGGCTCGCGCGACGTTTCGTCTCTATTCGGACTTCTTCAGGCTATGGCCATCCTACAAGTATCCCTTGGGGAGATGTTGCTCCTCCAATGTCTATCTCTGCTGTCTGTCTCCCTTTTATACTCCCCCCTGGTTTCTCTGTTTTCTTTTGCCCATTAATTTACTTGTATTTCTGTTTCACTTGCTTGTGTTCCAAATAATTTGTTTTTAACTTAAATATTTAACTTATTTGTTTTTAACTATTTATCTTATAAGCTATTTGTTTTTAATGAATGTAACTTGTTTGTTATATCTTATTATTTGTTTTTTTTCATTAAATTTATTTAATCATTTGACTGTTTTTTGTAATATGTTATGTTTAACTTGTTTTAAACCCAATAAATCATCTTCCCCTATGAATTTTGCTTGTCCAATTCTATTTATTCTAATTTAGTTTTCCAATTATATGTATTCTAATTAATTTATCCCATTCTCCCTATTCCTCTTCCTTCTCCGTTTCCTCTCCTCTCTCCCGTCCTCCATCCTTCACCCACAACCTGTGTCCAGATTAGCGTACCTCGTATATTTATTTACCTTACTTAGGTTTGTTTATGGTTTATACGGAATATTTTAATTTAGTGCCTCTAGGGTCAACTTACGGGTTGGGGTTAGGGTTTGTGGTAGGTGTTAGGGTTAGGGTTAGGGTTAGGGTTAGGGTTAGGGGGTTAGGGTTAGGGATACGAAAGTTATTCCGTCCCCCGTAGGGAACGGAAGTAGCACTCGCCATCCACCCATCCCTGCGGTCCTGATACGGAGGGCGAGCCGGCCGGCGTCGCCCCCTTCGTTGGACCAGGATCCAGTCACCCATGAAAGGGGTGTAGTTATCTCTTTTGTTATTCCTCTAAATTTTTTTGTTTTTTATTTTTATTAATTTTTTTGGATTTTTTGTTTTTGTTAAATTTTTAAGAAAAATAAAAAATAAAAATATGTACTAAAATAAAAACTAATCAACTAAAGAAGGTGTGTCCCACAACGTTTCGACTCTTACTGAGTCTTCATCAGGTGATGGACACACAAAAAAACTCTCTTTGTCTGGCTGGCAAGAGGTCTGCGTCTCATGAAGGCAAAAAGTGAAATGAGCCTCCCCTAAAGCTCCTCCCCTTTTATACTCTATTTTTTAGTTTCAGTTTCACAATGTGGTTTCATATCTTTCTGTTTAAAATCTTTTTAACCCTATATTCCCCTTTTAAAATGAATTGTCCTAACTCAAAGAGATTTTTACTACACATGTTTTTAATGATAGCTAGGGTTAGGTTTAGAGAAATGGGCACCACCGAGGTGGTCGCCCAGAAATGCACGGTCCTTCACATGTCTGGCCGGCCCCCTCTCCCATCCTCTCTTATTTGAGTTATCGTCGCGGTGTATTTAATTAATAATATTTATAATTTCTAGTTGAGTCATATATATTTTAAATTAAAGTTTATATCAAGTATTATTTTCCACCGCTTATTTTGTTTTTTTGTTGTTTTTATTTTTCCATTTTTTTGGTTCTTTTGGTTTTTTTTATCTTTTTTAGTTTGGCGTTCTATTGTTTTTTCTAATTCCCACCCATATTTGTTTTGGTTAACCTTCTTGTTTTAATTGTAGGAGGCTCGCGCGACGTTTCGTCTCTATTCGGACTTCTTCAGGCTATGGCCATCCTACAAGTATCCCTAATGTTGGGGAGATGTTGCTCCTCCAATGTCTTCTGCCAAACTGATCTCTGCTCTCTGTCTCCCTTTTATACTCCCCCCTGATTTCTCCATTTCAACCATTTTACTTTGCCCATTAATTTACTTTTACTTCTGTTTTCACTTGCTTGTGTTCCACATAATTTGTTTTTAACTTAATTATTTAACTTATTTGTTTTTAAATATTTATCTCGTAACCTATTTGTTTTTAATGAATTTAACGTATTTGTTATGTTATTATTTATTGACTGTTGTTTATAATATGTTATATTTAACTTGTTTTAAACCCAATAAATCCTATTCCCCTATGAATTTTGTTTGTCCAATTATATTTATTCTAATTAATTTATCCCATTCTCCCTATTCCTCTTCCTTCTCCGTTTCCTTTCCTCTCTCCCGTCCTCCATCCTTCACCCACAACCGGTGTCCAAATTAGCGTACCTCGTATATTATTCACCCTACTTGGGTTTGAATGTGGCTACGGAACCTTTTAATTTAGGGCCTCTAGGGCCAACTTACGGGCCGGGGTTAGGGTTTGTGGTCGGTGTCAGGGTGGGGAACCAAATTAGGACAAGTCCTGGGGGTTGGGGTATGCCACAACTGGGGCTAGCAATTTTAATTAGGGGTACGGTTGGGTTTAGGGCCAAATTTCAATTGGTTGGGGTTAGAGTAAGGGACAGGGCTACCTTAACTTAGGCTTAGCAATGTGAAAGGAGTACCGACCAACCCATGGAGGCACTGGCGAGTTAGGTTTAGAGAAATGGGCACCACCGAGGTGGTCGCCCAGAAATGCACGGTCCTTCACATGTCTGGCCGGCCCCCTCTCCCATCCTCTCTTATTTGAGTTATCGTCGCGGTGTATTTAATTAATAATATTTATAATTTCTAGTTGAGTCATATATATTTTAAATTAAAGTTTATATCAAGTATTATTTTCCACCGCTTATTTTGTTTTTTTGTTGTTTTTATTTTTCCATTTTTTTGGTTCTTTTGGTTTTTTTTATCTTTTTAGTTTGGCGTTCTATTGTTTTTTCTAATTCCCACCCATATTTGTTTTGGTTAACCTTCTTGTTTTAATTGTAGGAGGCTCGCGCGACGTTTCGTCTCTATTCGGACTTCTTCAGGCTATGGCCATCCTACAAGTATCCCTAATGTTGGGGAGATGTTGCTCCTCCAATGTCTTCTGCCAAACTGATCTCTGCTCTCTGTCTCCCTTTTATACTCCCCCCTGATTTCTCCATTTCAACCATTTTACTTTGCCCATTAATTTACTTTTACTTCTGTTTTCACTTGCTTGTGTTCCACATAATTTGTTTTTAACTTAATTATTTAACTTATTTGTTTTTAAATATTTATCTCGTAACCTATTTGTTTTTAATGAATTTAACGTATTTGTTATGTTATTATTTATTGACTGTTGTTTATAATATGTTATATTTAACTTGTTTTAAACCCAATAAATCCTATTCCCCTATGAATTTTGTTTGTCCAATTATATTTATTCTAATTAATTTATCCCATTCTCCCTATTCCTCTTCCTTCTCCGTTTCCTTTCCTCTCTCCCGTCCTCCATCCTTCACCCACAACCGGTGTCCAAATTAGCGTACCTCGTATATTATTCACCCTACTTGGGTTTGAATGTGGCTACGGAACCTTTTAATTTAGGGCCTCTAGGGCCAACTTACGGGCCGGGGTTAGGGTTTGTGGTCGGTGTCAGGGTGGGGAACCAAATTAGGACAAGTCCTGGGGGTTGGGGTATGCCACAACTGGGGCTAGCAATTTTAATTAGGGGTACGGTTGGGTTTAGGGCCAAATTCAATTGGTTGGGGTTAGAGTAAGGGACAGGGCTACCTTAACTTAGGCTTAGCAATGTGAAAGGAGTACCGACCAACCCATGGAGGCACTGGCGAGTTAGGTTTAGAGAAATGGGCACCACCGAGGTGGTCGCCCAGAAATGCACGGTCCTTCACATGTCTGGCCGGCCCCCTCTCCCATCCTCTCTTATTTGAGTTATCGTCGCGGTGTATTTAATTAATAATATTTATAATTTCTAGTTGAGTCATATATATTTTAAATTAAAGTTTATATCAAGTATTATTTTCCACCGCTTATTTTGTTTTTTTGTTGTTTTTATTTTTCCATTTTTTTGGTTCTTTTGGTTTTTTTTACTTTTTTAGTTTGGCGTTCTATTGTTTTTTCTAATTCCCACCCATATTTGTTTTGGTTAACCTTCTTGTTTTAATTGTAGGAGGCTCGCGCGACGTTTCGTCTCTATTCGGACTTCTTCAGGCTATGGCCATCCTACAAGTATCCCTAATGTTGGGGAGATGTTGCTCCTCCAATGTCTTCTGCCAAACTGATCTCTGCTCTCTGTCTCCCTTTTATACTCCCCCCTGATTTCTCCATTTCAACCATTTTACTTTGCCCATTAATTTACTTTTACTTCTGTTTTCACTTACTTGTGTTCCACATAATTTGTTTTTGACTTAATTATTTAACTTATTTGTTTTTAAATATTTATCTTGTAACCTATTTGTTTTTAATGAATTTAACGTATTTGTTATATCTTATTATTTATTGACTGTTGTTTATAATATGTTTTATTTAACTTGTTTTAAACCCAATAAATACTATTCCCCTATGAATTTTGTTTGTCCAATTATATTTATTCTAATTAATTTATCCCATTCTCCCTAGTCCTCTTCCTTCTCCGTTTCCTTTCCTCTCTCCCGTCCTCCATCCTTCACCCACAACCGGTGTCCAGATTCGCGTACCTCGTATAGTATTCGCCTTATTTGGGTTTGTGGCCTATACGGAAACTTTTTAATTTAGGGCCTCTAGGGTCAACTTACGGGTTGGGGTTAGGGTTTGTGGTCGGTGTCAGGGTGGGGAACCAAATTAGGACAAGTCCTGGGGGTTGGGGTATGTGCCACAACTGGGGCTAGCAATTTTAATTAGGGGTACGGTTGGGTTTAGGGCCAGATTCCAATTGGTTGGGGTTAGAGTAAGGGACAGGGCTACCTTAACTTAGGCTTAACAATGTGAGAGGAGTACCGACCAACCCATGGAGGCACTGGCGAGTTAGGTTTAGAGAAATGGGCACCACCGAGGTGGTCGCCCAGAAATGCACGGTCCTTCACATGTCTGGCCGGCCCCCTCTCCCATCCTCTCTTATTTGAGTTATCGTCGCGGTGTATTTAATTAATAATATTTATAATTTCTAGTTGAGTCATATATATTTTAAATTAAAGTTTATATCAAGTATTATTTTCCACCGCTTATTTTGTTTTTTTGTTGTTTTTATTTTTCCATTTTTTTGGTTCTTTTGGTTTTTTTTATCTTTTTTAGTTTGGCGTTCTATTGTTTTTTCTAATTCCCACCCATATTTGTTTTGGTTAACCTTCTTGTTTTAATTGTAGGAGGCTCGCGCGACGTTTCGTCTCTATTCGGACTTCTTCAGGCTATGGCCATCCTACAAGTATCCCTAATGTTGGGGAGATGTTGCTCCTCCAATGTCTTCTGCCAAACTGATCTCTGCTCTCTGTCTCCCTTTTATACTCCCCCCTGATTTCTCCATTTCAACCATTTTACTTTGCCCATTAATTTACTTTTACTTCTGTTTTCACTTGCTTGTGTTCCACATAATTTGTTTTTAACTTAATTATTTAACTTATTTGTTTTTAAATATTTATCTCGTAACCTATTTGTTTTTAATGAATTTAACGTATTTGTTATGTTATTATTTATTGACTGTTGTTTATAATATGTTATATTTAACTTGTTTTAAACCCAATAAATCCTATTCCCCTATGAATTTTGTTTGTCCAATTATATTTATTCTAATTAATTTATCCCATTCTCCCTATTCCTCTTCCTTCTCCGTTTCCTTTCCTCTCTCCCGTCCTCCATCCTTCACCCACAACCGGTGTCCAAATTAGCGTACCTCGTATATTATTCACCCTACTTGGGTTTGAATGTGGCTACGGAACCTTTTAATTTAGGGCCTCTAGGGCCAACTTACGGGCCGGGGTTAGGGTTTGTGGTCGGTGTCAGGGTGGGGAACCAAATTAGGACAAGTCCTGGGGGTTGGGGTATGCCACAACTGGGGCTAGCAATTTTAATTAGGGGTACGGTTGGGTTTAGGGCCAAATTTCAATTGGTTGGGGTTAGAGTAAGGGACAGGGCTACCTTAACTTAGGCTTAGCAATGTGAAAGGAGTACCGACCAACCCATGGAGGCACTGGCGAGTTAGGTTTAGAGAAATGGGCACCACCGAGGTGGTCGCCCAGAAATGCACGGTCCTTCACATGTCTGGCCGGCCCCCTCTCCCATCCTCTCTTATTTGAGTTATCGTCGCGGTGTATTTAATTAATAATATTTATAATTTCTAGTTGAGTCATATATATTTTAAATTAAAGTTTATATCAAGTATTATTTTCCACCGCTTATTTTGTTTTTTTGTTGTTTTTATTTTTCCATTTTTTTGGTTCTTTTGGTTTTTTTTATCTTTTTTAGTTTGGCGTTCTATTGTTTTTTCTAATTCCCACCCATATTTGTTTTGGTTAACCTTCTTGTTTTAATTGTAGGAGGCTCGCGCGACGTTTCGTCTCTATTCGGACTTCTTCAGGCTATGGCCATCCTACAAGTATCCCTAATGTTGGGGAGATGTTGCTCCTCCAATGTCTTCTGCCAAACTGATCTCTGCTCTCTGTCTCCCTTTTATACTCCCCCCTGATTTCTCCATTTCAACCATTTTACTTTGCCCATTAATTTACTTTTACTTCTGTTTTCACTTGCTTGTGTTCCACATAATTTGTTTTTAACTTAATTATTTAACTTATTTGTTTTTAAATATTTATCTCGTAACCTATTTGTTTTTAATGAATTTAACGTATTTGTTATGTTATTATTTATTGACTGTTGTTTATAATATGTTTTATTTAACTTGTTTTAAACCCAATAAATACTATTCCCCTATGAATTTTGTTTGTCCAATTATATTTATTCTAATTAATTTATCCCATTCTCCCTAGTCCTCTTCCTTCTCCGTTTCCTTTCCTCTCTCCCGTCCTCCATCCTTCACCCACAACCGGTGTCCAGATTCGCGTACCTCGTATAGTATTCGCCTTATTTGGGTTTGTGGCCTATACGGAAACTTTTTAATTTAGGGCCTCTAGGGTCAACTTACGGGTTGGGGTTAGGGTTTGTGGTCGGTGTCAGGGTGGGGAACCAAATTAGGACAAGTCCTGGGGGTTGGGGTATGTGCCACAACTGGGGCTAGCAATTTTAATTAGGGGTACGGTTGGGTTTAGGGCCAGATTCCAATTGGTTGGGGTTAGAGTAAGGGACAGGGCTACCTTAACTTAGGCTTAACAATGTGAGAGGAGTACCGACCAACCCATGGAGGCACTGGCGAGTTAGGTGAAGAGAAATGGGCACCACCGTGGTGGTCGCCCAGAAATGCACGGTCCATCTTTAACATGTCTGGCCGGCCCCCTCTCCCATCTTCTCCTATTTGAGTTATTGTCGCGGTGTATTTAGTTAATAATATTTATAATTTCTAGTTTAGTTATATATTTTAAATTAAAGTTTATATCAAGTATTATTTTACACCACTTATTTTATATTTTTGGTCTTTTTATTTTTCCATTTTTTTGGTTTTTTGGTTTTTTTTATCTTTTTAGTTTGGCGTTCTATTGTTTTTTCTAATTCCCACCCATATTTGTTTTGGTTAACCTTATTGTTTTAATTGTAGGAGGCTCGCGCGACGTTTCGTCTCTATTCGGACTTCTTCAGGCTATGGCCATCCTACAAGTATCCCTAATGTTGGGGAGATGTTGCTCCTCCAATGTCTTCTGCCAAACTGATCTCTGCTCTCTGTCTCCCTTTTATACTCCCCCCTGATTTCTCCATTTCAACCATTTTACTTTGCCCATTAATTTACTTTTACTTCTGTTTTCACTTACTTGTGTTCCACATAATTTGTTTTTGACTTAATTATTTAACTTATTTGTTTTTAAATATTTATCTTGTAACCTATTTGTTTTTAATGAATTTAACGTATTTGTTATATGTTATTATTTATTGACTGTTATTTATAATATGTTATATTTAACTTGTTTTAAACCCAATAAATCCTATTCCCCTATGAATTTTGTTTGTCCAATTATATTTATTCTAATTAATTTATCCCATTCTCCCTATTCCTCTTCCTTCTCCGTTTCCTTTCCTCTCTCCCGTCCTCCATCCTTCACCCGCAACCGGTGTCCAAATTAGCGTACCTCGTATCTTATTCACCCTACTTGGGTTTGAATGTGGCTACGGAACCTTTTAATTTAGGGCCTCTAGGGTCAACTTACGGGTTGGGGTTAGGGTTTGTGGTCGGTGTCAGGGTGGGGAACCAAATTAGGACAAGTCCTGGGGGTTGGGGTATGTGCCACAACTGGGGCTAGCAATTTTAATTAGGGGTACGGTTGGGTTTAGGGCCAGATTCCAATTGGTTGGGGTTAGAGTAAGGGACAGGGCTACCTTAACTTAGGCTTAACAATGTGAGAGGAGTACCGACCAACCCATGGAGGCACTGGCGAGTTAGGTGAAGAGAAATGGGCACCACCGTGGTGGTCGCCCAGAAATGCACGGTCCATCTTTAACATGTCTGGCCGGCCCCCTCTCCCATCTTCTCCTATTTGAGTTATTGTCGCGGTGTATTTAGTTAATAATATTTATAATTTCTAGTTTAGTTATATATTTTAAATTAAAGTTTATATCAAGTATTATTTTACACCACTTATTTTATATTTTTGGTCTTTTTATTTTTCCATTTTTTTGGTTTTTTGGTTTTTTGTATGTTTTAGTTTGGCGTTCTATTGTTTTTTCTAATTCCCACCCATATTTGTTTTGGTTAACCTTATTGTTTTAATTGTAGGAGGCTCGCGCGACGTTTCGTCTCTATTCGGACTTCTTCAGGCTATGGCCATCCTACAAGTATCCCTAATGTTGGGGAGATGTTGCTCCTCCAATGTCTTCTGCCAAACTGATCTCTGCTCTCTGTCTCCCTTTTATACTCCCCCCTGATTTCTCCATTTCAACCATTTTACTTTGCCCATTAATTTACTTTTACTTCTGTTTTCACTTACTTGTGTTCCACATAATTTGTTTTTGACTTAATTATTTAACTTATTTGTTTTTAAATATTTATCTTGTAACCTATTTGTTTTTAATGAATTTAACGTATTTGTTATATCTTATTATTTATTGACTGTTGTTTATAATATGTTTTATTTAACTTGTTTTAAACCCAATAAATACTATTCCCCTATGAATTTTGTTTGTCCAATTATATTTATTCTAATTAATTTATCCCATTCTCCCTATTCCTCTTCCTTCTCCGTTTCCTTTCCTCTCTCCCGTCCTCCATCCTTCACCCACAACCGGTGTCCAAATTAGCGTACCTCGTATATTATTCACCCTACTTGGGTTTGAATGTGGCTACGGAACCTTTTAATTTAGGGCCTCTAGGGTCAACTTACGGGTTGGGGTTAGGGTTTGTGGTCGGTGTCAGGGTGGGGAACCAAATTAGGACAAGTCCTGGGGGTTGGGGTATGCCACAACTGGGGCTAGCAATTTTAATTAGGGGTACGGTTGGGTTTAGGGCCAAATTTCAATTGGTTGGGGTTAGAGTAAGGGACAGGGCTACCTTAACTTAGGCTTAGCAATGTGAAAGGAGTACCGACCAACCCATGGAGGCACTGGCGAGTTAGGTTTAGAGAAATGGGCACCACCGAGGTGGTCGCCCAGAAATGCACGGTCCTTCACATGTCTGGCCGGCCCCCTCTCCCATCCTCTCTTATTTGAGTTATCGTCGCGGTGTATTTAATTAATAATATTTATAATTTCTAGTTGAGTCATATATATTTTAAATTAAAGTTTATATCAAGTATTATTTTCCACCGCTTATTTTGTTTTTTTGTTGTTTTTATTTTTCCATTTTTTTGGTTCTTTTGGTTTTTTTTATCTTTTTAGTTTGGCGTTCTATTGTTTTTTCTAATTCCCACCCATATTTGTTTTGGTTAACCTTCTTGTTTTAATTGTAGGAGGCTCGCGCGACGTTTCGTCTCTATTCGGACTTCTTCAGGCTATGGCCATCCTACAAGTATCCCTAATGTTGGGGAGATGTTGCTCCTCCAATGTCTTCTGCCAAACTGATCTCTGCTCTCTGTCTCCCTTTTATACTCCCCCCTGATTTCTCCATTTCAACCATTTTACTTTGCCCATTAATTTACTTTTACTTCTGTTTTCACTTGCTTGTGTTCCACATAATTTGTTTTTAACTTAATTATTTAACTTATTTGTTTTTAAATATTTATCTCGTAACCTATTTGTTTTTAATGAATTTAACGTATTTGTTATGTTATTATTTATTGACTGTTGTTTATAATATGTTATATTTAACTTGTTTTAAACCCAATAAATCCTATTCCCCTATGAATTTTGTTTGTCCAATTATATTTATTCTAATTAATTTATCCCATTCTCCCTATTCCTCTTCCTTCTCTGTTTCCTTTCCTCTCTCTCGTCCTCCATCCTTCACCCACAACCGGTGTCCAGATTCGCGTACCTCGTGTAGCATTCGCCTTATTTGGGTATGTTGCCTATACGGAACCTTTTAATTTAGGGCCTCTAGGGTCAACTTACGGGTTGGGGTTAGGGTTTGTGGTCGGTGTCAGGGTGGGGAACCAAATTAGGACAAGTCCTGGGGGTTGGGGTATGCCACAACTGGGGCTAGCAATTTTAATTAGGGGTACGGTTGGGTTTAGGGCCAGATTCAATTGGTTGGGGTTAGAGTAAGGGACAGGGCTACCTTAACTTAGGCTTAGCAATGTGAGAGGAGTACCGACCAACCCATGGAGGCACTGGCGAGTTAGGTTAAGAGAAATGGGCACCACCGTGGTGGTCGCCCAGAAATGCACGGTCCATCTTAACATGTCTGGCCGGCCCCCTCTCCCATCCTCTCTATTTGAGTTATCGTCGCGGTGTATTTAGTTAATAATATTTATAATTTCTAGTTTAGTTATATATTTTAAATTAAAGTTTATATCAAGTATTATTTTCCACCGCTTATTTTGTTTTTTTGTTGTTTTTATTTTTCCATTTTTTTGGTTCTTTTGGTTTTTTTTATCTTTTTAGTTTGGCGTTCTATTGTTTTTTCTAACTCCCACCCATATTTGTTTTGGTTAACCTTCTTGTTTTAATTGTAGGAGGCTCGCGCGACGTTTCGTCTCTATTCGGACTTCTTCAGGCTATGGCCATCCTACAAGTATCCCTAATGTTGGGGAGATGTTGCTCCTCCAATGTCTTCTGCCAAACTGATCTCTGCTCTCTGTCTCCCTTTTATACTCCCCCCTGATTTCTCCATTTCAACCATTTTACTTTGCCCATTAATTTACTTTTACTTCTGTTTTCACTTGCTTGTGTTCCACATAATTTGTTTTTACTTAATTATTTAACTTATTTGTTTTTAAATATTTATCTCGTAAACCTATTT